>NC_050183.1:14680269-14935269 GCF_008315115.2 Sander lucioperca
GGCCGCTGTTGTGACTCGGGTGCTGGGACTGATATGGTCTGTTTCCTGACGCTTCATTAAACTGCCGTTAGCGTCATAAGCACCAAGCACTGGCGTTAAGTGCTGGCCGGGGGGATTGTTGTAATGAAAGTGGCTGGCTTCTAGCTAACGGTAACTAGCTATTTATATGTCACGGGGCAGTTGTCAGCTCTCATCCCGACTGAGTCTCTCTGCGCCGGGGGAGTGAGGCAGACAGACTGGGGTGTGCTAGCTAGCTGGCTAAATTAGCATTTGATTAATCGTCTATCTATACAGCTAACGTTAACGTTACTAGTGAACTCATTCATGGTTTAGCCCAGTGCTGTTAACCACGGTCAAAACAATCCTACTAAAAATAACTTTATGAGCATGTTGAACGATGTTGTAACCCTATAATGTTATCCACCAAGCATGAGCATTAATGTAATTAAGCTACTTGTCAACCAGCACATACATTGTAGTACCGTTAAGCTTGATTGATATTGATATGTATCAATAAATAAGGTCTCTGCTGTATTACTGTGTTGCAAAGTGGCATGTAATCAATCACAAAATGATGCTGCGTGGAAAAAAAAAGCACTATTACGGTTATGAGTATTTTTTTCTGTGACATTGTATGATTTACAATTACTCCTGAACATATCATCTGGTTGCCGTGTTTTGACGGAAGTTAGGAGTAACTAGATGGTGAAAGGTTATATGACGCCACTGACGGGCGACTAAATGAAATGTGACGTGTCTGAAAATAAAATAACAGATTTCTCTGAGTTTGACATTTGGTGGAAACATTTGGGATAGTGTAAGAACACAACTCATAAAAATATATAACATAGGTATGGTCGTTTTTAGACATTTGAATGCAGAAAAGTTACATATTGTATCTTTAAATTCAAGAAGTATGCTTTCATGCATTGGCAGATTGAGGAGCAACGGAATTTAAAGTGCTCATATTATGCTCATTTTCAGGTTCATAATTGTATTTAGAGGTTATATCAGAATAGGTTTACATGGTTTAATTTTCAAAAAACACCATATTTTTGTTGTATGTTGTGTGACCCAAAAATAAATCAGAAAAAGTGAAAAAAAAACCCATCAAAAACATCGCCAAATGTGACAAAAACTTGTTCAAGAAAGTGACAAAAAAATTGGAAAAAAGTGAGAGAAAAAAAAACATCGGAAAAAGTGACAAAAACAATTGGAATAAAATCTACAAAAACGTAGAGAAAAGTTTAGAAAAAGAACAACAAAATGTTGAAATTTCGACCGAGAAAAACGCAAAGTTGCATGTTCGACGGGAAGACGGGTTAGGGCAGGGGTCACCAACACGGTGCCCGCGGGCACCAGGTAGCCCCCAGGGACCACATGAGTAGCCCTCAGGCCTGTTCTAAAAATGAAAATTGAATATTGACATTATGTTTCCCACCTTGTTAAGTCATTGTTAATAATTATTGATAATGAGAAATCATTAATGTGATCAGTGTCTTCACATAGATGAGTATCATTAATCATTAATAATCATATATAAATAAAGGCAAACTGAGCAAATTTGTTATTTCAGAAGAGTGTATCACACTGGTAGCCCTTCGTATGACTCAGTACACATGAAGTAGCTCTCAGTTTCAACAAGGTTGGTGACCCCTGGGTTAGGGTAATGTAACAATAATCTGTATGTGTAGAGCAAAAGAATAAAAATCCAACGGAAAACTTATAAGACATGAATTGAAACAGAATTAAAAAGGTAAAACAAATTCCAGTAAAATCCCATTAAAAAATCAGGGTATTATCTCAATGCTATGTAGCTCATTATTGCAAGGATATAGATGGACTTTATTAATCCCAAACTGGGAAGTTACTGTTCTCAGCAGCAAGTTACAAGGACACAGCACACATACAGAAAATACAAGAAAAAAAAAAAAAAAAAAAATGATAAATAAGATTAAAGAGGGTAATATAACAAAAGATACCAGAACACCTACTCAAATAATAAACTCAGAGGAGTGAAAAGAGGTGTACCCATGCTGACCCCCCTTGCCCTGTAACGAGGACCCGGGATGTGTCACCTCACTTCAGGACCAACATGGAGACCTTCGAGAACACTCCATTCCTCTCCGTGTTCACTGATTTGTTTTTTGACAGGCAGCCAGGAGGCCAAGACTGAAAACAGAGAGCCCTCGGTTAACCGCGCTAACCCAGCGACCAAACCACACATTTATACTGGCAGTCAGCGCAGCAGGACCCCCGTGGGAATAATGTAGCACGTCTGGCTTCGTATTACGTAGCCTGAGAGTAGCCTAGTCTGTGCTTTTGGATAAGCAATGGCTTGCCACGGCGAATTATGAAGATGGATTCCATTGCAGCAGCCGGTTGGATGCCGGAGTGGAGCTTGATTGTTATTCCTGTGAGTAGCGTGAGAGGCCGGTGGCGTTGGACCCAAACGCCAGAACATCTCGCATCACTTTTTCTGAAGATGATGATGATGAAAACTTGTCTGGCTTTTTCATGCATAGAGGAATTTTTGCCATCCACCAAAATAGGTTTTAGCCAGCACTAAAGGATTGAGAATAAAAAATAGCAATTCAAATCCTCTCTGAATGTGTTTAACAGCAATTCACCAAACAGCCGTTGAACAAGCAGAACATAACCTTGAATATGAGAGCTAATCTCAGTTTAATCTCCAGAGTCGGGCCGTATATCGGACTCTCCTGGTGATTTTCTTCAATATTAATACTTTTTTTGAACCACTTTTGTTAATTGGGGTTTTATTAACTCAAGCACAATAGACATGTTTGCTTCTCAAATTGTCAGAAATAACAGGTAAGTGCATAGGGAGCAGGGGTGGCAGTAGCTCAGTCAGTAGGGGAGTTGGGTTGGGAACCGGAGGGTTGCCGGTTCAAGTCCCCATACGGACCAAAGTATGGTGGTGGACTAGTAGCTGCAGAGGTGCCAGTTCACCTCCTAAGCAAGGCACCGAACCCCCAACTGCTCGGGGCGCCTTTCCACGGGCAGCTCCCTCACTCTGACATCTCTCCATTAGTGCATGTAGAGGTACTGAGCATGTGCGTGTGTAATTCAGGCCTGTGTGTAATGTGTGTATAATAATAACAGAGTGAAAACATTGTAATTTTCCCTTGTGGGATTAATAAAGTATACATTATTATTATTATTAGATTTCTGTCAAATAAGGTAACACAGACCCATTTCCTTTACTGTATGCGTACCTCCAGACTTCTACTTGTAATCACTTTACATAATTGTACTTTCTTTTGCGTTCTGGTTGTCCCGATCTGTTTATCAAATAGGTTTTTCCATTCGGGAACGTTTTAGTGTCTTTCTATGTTCTTATGATGGTGTTGCTTCCATTTCTGGGTTGTTTTCTTTCTCTTTGTAACTCAACGTCATTGTAAATGAGGGGTGCCCGTCAGTGATCTCTCCAGTATAAGTAAGGGTTAAATGAATGATCTCATCTTGCACACGTCACCTCGTTTTGTCCTCGTTTTATCTGCTGGGACAGATCAGGTTCTTAGTCTCACATTGCCAGACCTTCCTCCACAGCGCTGCGGAGGAAGGTCTGTCTAGTCCACACAGCATTCTGGGATGGGAGAAATACGCGCTCTGGTTTATTGGCATTTCTTTAAACCAATCACAATTGTCTTTTGCGGCGCTAAGCAACGCTGCAAAATAGCCTTGGGAAGGAACATGTTTTGGTGGAACATGTGTACGTTCAAAAGTAGTTTTAGTCGTGCAACAGAAAACTCAGATTGGACAGATAGTCTAGCTAGCTGTCTGGATTTACCCTGCAGAGATCTGAGGAGCAGTTAACCATAGTCCTCACAAATCCACCAGAGTTTAAAATGTCAACCCAAAGAAACAGGAAGGTGACGGACATCCGACCGAAAATTTGGGACATCCAGAGGAATTTTTGGCGGCACCTGAACAATCCCAGAAGTGGAACGTCGTCGCTAAAGACTAGGTGCACCTCAACTAGTTTAGACACAGGGTCTTGAGACTGCTCTGAGTTAGGTGGGCCATGGAGTTTAACTCTGACTTAACGTTGAATCCAGCAGGCTTTACGCTGCCAGATATAACACGTTGTAATCCTCAGAGTCTTGGCAAATAAAAACCTGAGTTAAATGGCTGGATATCGGCGCTGAACTGGCTGTTTGCTCTGGTCCAAGCTGCAGCACTCTCTGCATACTTTTCTGACATTTTTAAAGGCTTCTCTCCTCCTTTCATGGCTCCTCTGACTAGTTGTGCTGCCAAAGTCTGTGTCGTTTCGGTTTTGAAACTTCACAGCTCGCAGCACATGACATCTCCGGAGCCAGAGGTTCTTCTGTATTTCTGCACGGGACGCACACATTGTTATTTTCTTTGGATCAAATGATGCGTTTTTACATCCAGCTTTTTCAGTTTCTCGTCACAGAATATATCTGTAGGCAGAACGGAATCTCATGACCAATTAATTATACAATATTTACAAGGATATAAGTGAAATGGCAGCCAAGGAAATAAAAATCTGAATAGTTATCAGTTAAAGTAGAATAACATGAACATATTAGAAAAATACAATTCAAGTGCAATCACACTGCAGTTATAAATAAATAAATTTAATTAACATTTGATGACCGTCCGTCTCCTTTTTGAATCCAGTTGCGTTTTTTATTCTTTCCGAAATGTAATAATAGAAATGCCAAATTGTCTATTGCAGTGTATTTTGTATGCGGACATTGTGTAAGAATATGCTGCAGTGCCATCATTCCATTTCTAAAATAGGGGTTTAAATGATTATGATAATAATGCAATTTGAAATGATCTTGAATGGTTGGTTTAGGTGGTGAAATGTCTCTGAAAGGAGCTCCTGCATCAATACATGCGTAAAAGAGAGGAAAATCATTATTATATTTTTTTTTTGTAAAAACAAATAGTGATTAACGAAGCCAAAACATGTTTCCAAAGCTGTAGTTTCCTTGTTTGCGCAGCTTTGATAGTGCCATTATAAGACATGTCACAGTGGGACAATTAAACCAGAATTCTGCCTTTTTGAATGCATGAATAAACTATAAACTGTATTCAGCATTCCTCCAAAAAGCCTCCTTTCATGTGTCGCTGAAAGCCGTAACGAGGACACCGCTCGGGGGGGGGGGGTAAAGCACCCTCTGCCCCAGTTGTGTGTCTTTGAAATCCCGAGCGGACAAATTACATCAGGAATAGGACGAGCATGGAGTCTATGCAAAGCAGAGTGGAGCTGCGAAAATCCAATTAGCTGGTTTCTCATCCTCTGTACTAAAGAGTGCATTTTAAGCAGTGCCTAGCGTATGAAAACGATTAACACTTCCTGTCTCCTAAAGGGGCGTGGCCCTGTTTGAACGTGTAGTGAAAGTCGTGTGGATGGATGAAAAGTTATATTTAAATAATTTATTATGTTCTTTTACTAGCGTTAGATATTTACACAGCTACAAGACATACAGTATTTAGCATCACAGAGATTAGTTTTGTTGGGGCGTTCACGAACGTTAGCTGACGTTAGCTGACGTTAGCGTCTCTGTGTTGCCAGATCTCGCGAGAGTTCGGTCCTGAGACAGAAACAGGTCTCAAACAAATTTCATTTTCCCCTGATGTGTCCGTCTGAAAAATGCCATTTTAGTGTCAGAATTAGAGCCTGACCGATATATCGGCGGGCCGATATTATCGGCCGATATTAGGCATTTTCCAAACTATCGCTATCGGCATTTATAATGGCCGATAAATGAATATTTAAAAAATAAAATAAAAATGGACGAAACTCCCTTCAACCAAGTTATGAGCGTTGGCGTTGCATAGTTTGTCCACCAGAGAGCGGTTCTGGATATAAAAAAATATATATATATATATATATCGGCCGATATATCGGAATATCGGATTTTTAAATCACCAAATATTTGTATCGATATTGGCCTTAAAAATCCTTTATCGGTCGGGCTCTAGTCAGAATGTTCTGGAGATATGTGGCTTGTGAAGAATGGGTCCAATATTTACTTTGGTGACTATATGGGCGAAAGAATCGCTCCTAATCTGTGTTCACGTTCACTTCTCCCGTTGGGATAAATCCACTCAGGACCTGCCGCTAGTCTCCTAAAGAGGCGTGGCCGTGGCCGAGCCCACTGGACACAGATACAGGAAACTACTCTGAGTCGGGGGGCGTCCCGGTTCTAAACCGTCTCTGATGGTATCTGACACGGACAATCTCCTGTTTTTTTTCTCTTTTTTTTTTTATGTTGAGTTTTTTTATTGAGCATATATATATATATATATATATATATATTATACAATTTTCAATCAACAATATAAGAGAGGCTCAAGTATTTTTGTATAAATGTACATATAAACCGAAACAAAACAGAGAAAAAGAAACAAAAACAAACATTGCGGGAGTAGAACACCAATTTTGTAGCAAGAAGTAAAATAAGAGTTTATACAAATAGAATGAAAGAAGGTAAGTATTTATACAGATACTGATTGTAAGAAGTCTATGAAGGGTTGCCAAATATTATAAAAACCTGAGAGATTATCCTTTAACAAATATCTAATTTTTTCCAAATGTAAGGTATTGGACATATCTCGGAGCCACATTTTGTCAGTGGGTATCGTTGGCCCTTTCCATGACTTTAGAAGTAACTTTTTTGCAGTAATAAGAGAGTAGGAGATGAACCGCTGCTGGGCTGAAGTCAATTTCTTAAATAACTGCGATGTGCCAAGGATAATCAACAATGGTTCCGGTGACAATATAGTCTTAAGAGTTCTTGACAGTACATCAAATACATCCGACCAATAGTTGGCGACTTTAGGGCAAGAAAAAAAGGCATGAAAAAGTGTTGCATTGAGGGACTGACATTTATCACAGCTTGATGAAGCGTTCGGGAAAATTATCTCCTGTTTTTTTTCGACGTGTGTGATAGCAAAACAATGTCCGGGCCCTGATTCATGAGAAAACAGCTGGTGACAGTTTGATCTTGACTCCGCGTGGACATTGAGGACTAATTTGTGTCAAGCATACCGACCTTAAAGAAGATTTTCTTTCTTTCTTTCAGTAATAAAACATATTAACATTACATTTCCAAATGACTTAGTGACTTTTGACTTTGCCAAAGGGATGACTTCTTGGATTTCAGTTGGACTTGACAACCCCTAAATGTTCTTTAATGATCTTACTGAAGCTTTTTAACCTTTTTATCATATTGAAAAGAAGTGTATGTTCATGATTAACAAATACAAAAAGTAGAATTATTGTCTGTGAAAAAATATCTCAAGTTTATTTACCGATTGGGCTTACGTTTTAAAGTCCGATCAAGGCATAAGCTCCAGTATTTTACAGTATGATGAAGCTTCCAGTGAGTCACTTTGTCCCACAGGGAAAGAAGCGCTGCACACACACATGACCACACGGAGAATTACACACTCATTTCCTCATCCTCTTTGTGCATTTGGGTCAAAGCCAGACATTTAATGGGCTTCATCATCGCTGTGGCAGAGTAGCAATGCTGTATGAAAAGCCATTTAACTCCTCAACCCTCTTTATTATTCTAATTGCCTCACAAAGGCTGGTCTAAATGCTTGTGTGTGTGTGTGTGTGTGTGTGTGTGTGTGTGTGTGTGTGTGTGTGTGTGTCATCATTTATTCATGAGTTACTGGTAGATTTTGAAATCATTTTTTTTTTTTTTTTTACTGTGTAAATATCTAATAGCAAAGAAAGAAAGAAAATATTGAATTATGCAAATACAACTTTTCATCCATCCACAGGACGTTTACATCACTTTTAAATGAGGTCACGCCCATTTAGGAGACAGGACGTGCGTAACGTTTTCATACCACTCCTTCACGTCCATGTATACGTTGAGAATTCTCTGTGAATTAGTACTAGTAACTTACGAGAAGCTGAAGCCTCTCAAATCTGTTTCATATTATCCGTGACAAAGTGATGATGTTTATCTTTGAGCCAGCAAGGAAGACTTCATTACTTCCACAATCCACCTAATCCCTCGAGTTTATTTCAGTTCTCATCACTGGAATCCATCTCTGATCCTCCTCTCCCGGCAAAATGATTAAATTCTTCCTTCTACAAACTGACGTGTGAACAGATGGGCAGGTTTCCAGCAGCAATACTCATATTAGGCCTGCACGATATTGGAAAAAACTGACATTGCGATTAAGGGGTGTGGAAAAAAAATATATTCGTATTCAAATCGCAATTCAAGCTCTACTGATTCAAAATTCATAGAATTCCAAAAATCTATTTTTTTTTTTGTACGTCTACTGCAATCACATGATATATATATATATATATATATATATATATATATATATATATATATATATATATATATATATATATATATATATATATATATATAGATACTTTATTGACCCCCAAGGGGAAATTCAAGGTCCCAGTAGCTTAAAGACACATAGATCATAACAGGATGTTAAAATAACAAATAACAAACAAATCCACATGAATAATATGGACAACAAAAGATACTAAATAAACTAAATAAAAAATCCACATGAATGTACTAAGGGATGCATAAGATGTGCTGTTTAGAGTGAGATACGGTTTCTAAATGTGTCCTACCTTCAGTCTCTGGGTGAGCTGGTCAAAATCTGCACGGCTTTCTACGTTACCAGCCGAAACGAGGGGGATAACCGTAGCACGCTAGCTCGTTCTGAATGGCAAAACACTGCTACAACACACACAAGTTCACCCTAATCTACAAAAGAACTACTTCCATGTCCCTGTTCTGCAGGTATTCCACGCAAAGTTGGAAGTGCGCCCTCATTTAGAAGAAGTCTCCCGGCTAATCCTGCCTTGTACTACTGAAGTTGGAGAAACAGCTAGCTAGCTCATGTAGTCCTTACCTAGCTACTGATCATGTGATCTCACCTAGCTACTGAGCATGTGATCTCACCTAGCTACCGAGCATGTGATCTCACCTAGCTACCGAGCATGTGATCTCACCTAGCTACTGAGCATGTGATCTCACCTAGCTACCGAGCATGTGATCTCACCTAGCTACCGAGCTTGTGATCTCACCTAGCTACTGAGCATGTGATCTCACCTAGCTACCGAGCATGTGATCTCACCTAGCTACCGAGCTTGTGATCTCACCTAGCTACCGAGCATGTGATCTTAGCTAGCTACCGAGCATGTGATCTTACCTAGCTACCGAGCATGTGATCTTAGCTAGCTACCGAGCATGTGATCTCACCTAGCTAGCGAGCTTGTGATCTCACCTAGCTACTGAGCATGTGATCTCACCTAGCTACCGAGCTTGTGATCTCACCTAGCTACCGAGCATGTGATCTTACCTAGCCACTGAGCATGTGATCTTACCTAGCTACCGAGCATGTGATCTTACCTAGCTACTGAGCATGTGATCTTACCTAGCCACTGAGCATGTGATCTTACCTAGCTACCGAGCTTGTGATCTTACCTAGCTACCGAGCATGTGATCTTACCTAGCTACTGAGCATGTGCGACTGCCAACAAAGATGTTACAGCAGTGAGAGGTCTCACTCTGTAGCTAAATCAGAGACCTGAACACAGGGTGAAAAGAGGAGCTGCAGCAATGTGCAGTACAACAAAAATATGGAGTTTTTTGAAAATTAAACAATGTAAACCTATTCTGGTACAACCTTAAAATACAATTATGAACCTGAAAATGAACATAATATGAGCTCTTTAAAGGGGAAGGGTCGGCCGGTAACAATCATGTAAAAGGAGAACAGTGAAAGTTAACTTTTCTATCAAGCAGCAAAAAAAGTTTTAGCGCCAACATCGCACCGTCCTGCGATGTGACTATCGCGCATGCGCACATCGCGATGTAGACAATGAAACAAAATATCGTGCAGCCCTAACTCATATTCACCCAAACTCTGGCCTGCGTCGTTACCGTCTTCCTCTCACAACCGTATGTGTTTGTTTGAGGAGCAGAAAAAGGAGAAGTCCAACCTTTTGTGTCCCCTTAGCTCATCCTGGCACGGCCATTTTGCAGAGAGAAAGGGGATGAGGAGGGAGGTGTGACATTTTCACAATGCGACCCACTGTCACAAAGAAACCTCCCTCCTGTAACATTTTCCCTCCTCATTCATCGTCTCTTCTTACTGTAGCCAACGCTGCGGCTGCTTCCTAAACCTTTTCCCTTTTTTAATGAAGAGATCCACAGCAACCGTGATGTTATCTGGACTGTTACGCCGGTGGCTTATTTCCCCCTGGCTTCCCGCTGGGACTGTGCTGGCCAGTGAAGGTTACCTCACACTGGGGGTGGGGGGTGGTGGGGGAGGGGGTGTTACGTTCACCTGCCGAGTCTGACCTCACATTAACAAACACCTCCTCTATCATTCCTCTGTTTCTTTTGTTTGTTTTTTTCTCCTGTTGTTTGTCTTTATTTGTGTCTGTCCTGACTTTGCAGTCCCTTACTCTCTGCTTCTCTAGCTGTTTTCACTAATGAACTCCGGATAGTGTCCGAGGAACCAGATCCCTAGCCTGGTTGACCCCAGACCGCTTCATTCACAGCTCATTTCCAAAGGGGCGTCCCCAACGGACGCCGCCCAAATGCCTCTGGGCACAATTGGATAGTCCTTCAACCAATCAGACCAACGATCCGGGTGACGTAGCAACGACAGCGGCATCAACGGGTTGCTGCGCTTCGGTGGCCGTCATGTTGAATGTAAACAAAAAGCTGCTCGCCGTCGCTGCGCTATCGTCATCGTGTAAAGCCCGCCTCAACGGTTGTGATTGGTGTAGAGCCCGCCTCAACGGTTGTGATTGGTGTAAAGCCCACCTCAACGGTTGTGATTGGTGTAAAGCCCGCCTCAATGGTTGTGATTGGTGTAAAGCCCGCCTCAACGGTTGTGATTGGTGTAAAGCCCGCCTCAACGGTTGTGATTGGTGTAAAGCCCGCCTCAACTGTTGTGATTGGTGTAAAGCCCGCCTCAATGGTTGTGATTGGTGTAGAGCCCGCCTCAACGGTTGTGATTGGTGTAAAGCCCGCCTCAACGGTTGTGATTGGTGTAAAGCCCGCCTCAACGGTTGTGATTGGTGTAAAGCCCGCCTCAACGGTTGTGATTGGTGTAAAGCCCGCCTCAACGGTTGTGATTGGTGTAAAGCCCGCCTCAACGGTTGTGATTGGTGCCTCGATTTGGAAAAAATTGGAAATGGGCTTGAATGGGCTCTTGGCCAGACTGACTTGCAGAGCAAATCTCAAATTTGCCAGAAGTTCGTCAGGGTTTTCCCGGGCTACCAGATCCCGACATTGTCCGGAATTTGTCTGAATATTTTGGCTTCATCTTCATGTAAATCACCCTTCCTCTTCACCCTCGGATGTTTCTTTTCTTCCGGTTTTGCGTGAGCCGCATATCACACCAACACGCCCACTGAGTTCTCCCACTTTGGGGATTCAGTCGGAGAATACACAGACTTTGTACTACGGAGCTGGCAAGTTAAGGACCGTTTGATTCATTGCATTCTTTTCCTGTTCTTAACCTCATCTACCAGATAGCAGCAGCCTGACTGATATGTATACAGTATGCCAGCTATGACGTCTAGTGAGCTTGAAGATCCATGTTTTTAATGTATGTCTGTATGTTCATGGAGTGGTAGATGTGACTCAGTCTGTTGGTCTGCAAAAAGACTCAATCAGTTTTTGTTTGAAATGTGAAAGAAATCGTGTTTCTTTCTCTAAGAAGCCATCTTTATGTGACCCTACATAGGACACAAACTGTCTTGTAGATAGGACACTAAACCAACATTTCATTTGTCTTTTGGGGAATGTATGGCATTAACCTTAATTAGCTACAGCTGATAAAGTATGGCTGTAACAGTTGTCATTACTGTCTATATGAAACCAGTGGTCTCTGGGTAAAAATAAAACCATTTAAAAGCCACAAAAGCTGCAGTGGCAGCAGTAGAAAATCAACAAAGCTGTTGTGGCGAGCACCATTGTTTGGGCGTAGATCGGCATGTGTTGACCTTCGCAGCATTTCCATTTTACCGCAGCATTGTTGGAGGACACTCTGAGGCTCTGCGGCACAGGATGGTGCAGTCGCTGAGTCCTGTCACAGCTCCTCATTATGGCTTTCATAACAAGATTTAGTCGGACAACACAAACCAACTCGACATGGTTTTAGAAGCTTGTGGGTATGGAAAGTTCGAGGGTTGACGTCTCGCAGCCAAAACTGACCGTAGGGCAAAATAAGTGGACTCTGCCTCTGGCTAAGTGGCCTCTTTTCGACCTCCACCTCCCGTCCCTGATCACACTGTGTGTGTTTGGGAGGGCAGACATGACCTCATGTTGCCCCCGGCGACGGAGTCTTCTCAGAAGGTCTCTTATCTCTGCCAGCCTCGCCTCGGTGTGGTGCTGAATGTGGGGGCGGATCTCTGCACTAACTTTTTGAAACTGGTGGCTATGTAGTTGTTACTGAAGCTGGTGGACTCACAGGAAGGCCAGAGATCAGTTCGTAGCATTTGAACAGGTCCTGTAAGGCCTGCGGACACGCTGCCTTTAACCTGGGCCTGAGATTTAAAGATGACCTCGGCCACGTGTAGAATTTAGTTGTACAATTTACATTCATTATTTTCTTGCATAAACACGCAGATATAAGCAGTATGGAAGCGTTCCCTATGCAGGGTTTCCGCGGGGTCTTAAAAAGTCTAAAATTCCAAAATCAAAATTTTAGGCCTTTTAAAAAGTCTTAAATTTGCAAACATATTGTGTTCTACGTCCTACGTCCATGTAACGCTATCCTTAATGCTCTTTGAAATGTTTTTTTTTTTTTTATTATTATTCTGTGGTTTTGTAGTTCTTTCCAAATAAGAATTTGCTGTATATGTACAGATTATTATTACTCCGTGTCACTTTTATTCAAGTTTAATAATTTAATTTACTTTGCAAGTACTTTTGTGTACTCTGCATTTCCTTGTACTTTTATGTCCTAATATAGGTCTTACATTTCCATTCATAAAGGTCTTAAAAATGTCTTCAATTTGACTCGTTGAAACCTGCTGAGACTCTACCTATGGTCGCTGCAGGCTTGCAGAATGAATGAATGACTCCACTGTCTCCACTTCTCTCTCTGTCTGCTTCTGTCTCACTGTCAGAAAAACAAACGCCTGCACGGACAGTGAGTTCATGCTCGCTGAAGTGTGGGGGTGTAGTCCACGCTGCGAGGAGTCTGCGAGGCGAGGTCGTTCGCTTTGCTTCACGGTAGAGCCCGACCGATGAAGGCTTTTTAAGGCCGATATCGATACAAATATTTGGTGATTTAAATATTTGGTGCGTTGTAGAGCGCCCTCTAGTGGACAGACTATTCAACGCCAACACTCAGAAGATGGTTGAAGGGGGTTTCGTCCGTTTTTTAAAATTTATTTTTTATGTTATACCATGACTTTAAATCCTCAGTGAAATATGTTATACCATGGCTTTAAATCCTCAGAGAAATATGTTATACCATGACTTTAAATCCTCAGTGAAATATGTTATACCATGACTTTAAATCCTCAGAGAAATATGTTATACCATGACTTTAAATCCTCAGAGAAATATGTTATACCATGACTTTAAATCCTCAGAAATATGTTATACCATGACTTTAAATCCTCAGAGAAATATGTTATACCATGACTTTAAATCCTCAGAGAAATATGTTATACCATGACTTTAAATCCTCAGAGAAATATGTTATACCATGACTTTAAATCCTCAGAGAAATATGTTATACCATGACTTTAAATCCTCAGAGAAATATGTTATACCATGACTTTAAATCCTCAGAGAAATATGTTATACCATGACTTTAAATCCTCAGAGAAATATGTTATACCATGACTTTAAATCCTCAGAAAAACGTGCAGGTTGTACCGTATTTTGCATCCCACAGAAACACCATCTGTGCGGCTCAGTTTGTCCCCAGATCTTCTCTCTGTCTCGGTCTCTCTGTCCAGTTTTGTCCGGTTTTATTTTATTTTTGAAATATTCATTTATCGGCCATTATAAATGCCGATACCGATAGTTTGGAAAATGCCTAATATCGGCCAATGATATCGGCCCGCCGATATATATCGGCCGGGCTTAGGGCTGGGCGATATGGAGAAAATCAAATATAACAATATTTTTTACCAAATACCTCGATATCGATACCGCAACGATATTGTAGTGTTGAATATTGGTGCTTTCACAAAATATTTACACAATGAGATTTTTTATAAATAATCATCATAATGTGGATATAATGACTAAGTGGGTAAAGGTAAATAATAGAACAGTTACACCAGTCTGGTAAGTTCAGAAAATGACATCACTTTACTATAATGCAGCCTTTAAAACCAGGAAAAGACACTTATGCCATATTACGATATCCAAAATCTAAGACGATATCTAGTCTTATATCATGATATCGATATAATATTGATACATTGCCCAGCTCTAGCCGGGCTCTACTTCAAGGTCCGTCCCACCAACAAAAAAAAAAAAAACCTGCAGTTAACTCGGAGGCTGTAATGTGTTCAGTCGTTGGCGTGCTGGTACGGCTGCTGTTTCCAGCCGTGCCTAGAGGCCGAGAGCATGCTGTCAGTGCTGTTACTGATTAACCATCACACCCTGTTTTCTTTGCACAGATACCGATCTCCCCGGAAACAACGCAAACACAGAAACCATAAATTTGCCTTAAGTCCTGATTCCAGATCCAAAGCCCTTAGGATAAAAAGATTTACTATAATCTATCCATCATCGGATCACGGAACTCTTTTTTTTTTTTTTTTATTGTAGAAGTAGGAGCAGTGTGAGAAACATAACGCAACAATGTGTGTGTGCTCAGATCATTTGAAGGAATTTGAGGGAACATTTAGTCCACTTAAAGTGTCATTAAGAAAAAACTGGTTGCTTATATTTAAGCCGACACGCTTGGCATCATCTTAGTAATTCCCAAGTAAGTGCATTTTGGAGCTATGCGGTCTTTAGATGATCTCAATTATGGTTGTTTTATGGAAACCCAGAAATCACAATAATATTCCTCCCGGTTCTCTTTCATGTCGGGGCCTGAATGAGATTTTTACCACACAACAAGTCTTTTGATTGTAGCATTTAAGCTTGTTTTTTTGGCTTTTGTTTTTGGAGTTCTTTGCTTTTTGCGTGTGGACAAACCGTTTTCCACAGACCACAGCTGGGGAAAGGCAGCACTTGTCCGGGCTCACGTCACACTCCTCCCTACAGTCCCTGCATCTCCTTCCATCATTCACATCCATCGGTCAAACTACTTAGCTTCCTTTCCTTTCACATTTTTCATATTTCTCCCCCCGAGTACCTAGCTCCAGCTGGAACACAGCTGGAACACATCAGCACGTGTATCAGCTGTGATTACGCCCTCACTCACTCACTTACTCATTCACTCTGCACATACACACACACACACACACACACACACACACACACACACACACATACACCACACACACTTCTTTCTCCCTCTCTCACACACACACACACACACACACACACACACACACACACACACACACACACACACACACACACACACACACACTGACGCAGCACTCCAGCCCGTCGCCTCACTGACAGACAGGAAGCTGAGATGATGCAATGTAATCCTGCTCAGACACACGTGATTAATGTCATGATGTAACCGGCTGAATCCTCTCTGTTTGCCCGGCAACACGTGACAGACTGTTAACCTGTTCACCTCCAACAGCGACAAGACGCACTCACCTCCAAAACCAACGGGGTCGGGTTCAGACTTGTGTCTGCCTCGCTGTCTCCATTCCTACCTAGGACCTAAGGACCTTTGACTCCGCCTAATCATTTGTTGAAATCTGTCAAAGTGTTGAAAGTTGTCAGTTCATTCTTTGATCAAATAGTGTCTAATCAAATGTTTTAAAGATTTTTTTTTTTTTTGGCATTTTAGGCCTTTATTTGTATAGGACAGCTTAGACTTGATATGGGAGAGAGAGTGTGAATGACATGCAGCAAAGGGCCGCAGAGTAAACCTCTATATATGGGCGCCTGCTCTACCAGGTGAGCTAACCAGGCGCCCAATGTCTAATCAAATTTAATGGCAGTTTTTTTTACGTAGAAAAAGAAAAATTCCTTTACAGCTCAGGGCTCAACAATAAGGATTGCCCAATGGCCCGGGGCAAGTAAAACGCCATGCTGGGCAAGTAAATATTAGGGGTGCGCCGATCCGATGTTAAGATCGGATATCAGTCCCGATATTGACAAAATAGCTGGATCGGGGATCGGGAAAATGAACAGATCCACGGGCCGATCCAGTTTTGTTCATTTCTTTCCCTTCTGTCGCACGTGTATCACATGCTGGAAGAGCTGAGTGTACAAATAAATAAGAATTCAATACATTACATCTCTGTTATTTTGTCTTAGTTAGGAAAGTAATGTTTAGTTAGGAAAGTCTGGTCTTTAGTCTCTTCCACATGGTGGAAGGAAGGTATAAGGTGGAAGGAAGGGCCGGGCGATATGGAGAAAATCAAATATCATGATATTTTTGACCAAACACCTCGATGTCGATATTGCAACGATATCGTAAGGTTGACAGTTGGTGCTTTCACAAAATATCTTCCACATTTAGATTTTAGATAAATAACCATCATAATGTGGATATAATGACTAAGTAAGTAAAGGTAAATAATAGAACAGCTAGAACAGTCAAATAAGTAAAGTCAAAAGTAAATTCAGAAAATGACATCACTTTACTGTAATGCAGCCTGTAAAACCATGAAAAGACTACACTTACCATGTAACCATATTAAAATTCTTCAAAATCTAAGACGATATCTAGTCTCATATCACGATCTCGATATAATATTGAAATATTGCCCAACCCTAGTGGAAGGTATACAGTGTATTATTAATTCAACAACGGTATCGGATCGGTATCGACAGATAACAAGGCGCTGGCATCGGTATCGGTATCAGGACTGAAAAAGTCGGATCGGTGCATCCCTAGTAAATATAACAACCCACTGGCCTGTTTGGGCAAGTGGGTCGCGAAGTCCCGACAGTCAAATAAACGAAAGCGCGAGTACCGCAGTTTCTCCTCAGGTCAGAGTGACAAACGGCGACGAAAGCCCGACGTCTGATTGACCATGAAAAACTGCGCTCCCGCGGCCCTGTGAAATAAAACCGCTACAGTAGATTGGAAATTAGCCTTTCGAGCACTGAACTTGATGGATTTACCGTTTATCAGAACCAACACTGAGACAAGATGCTAACGTTAGCGAACGCTGCGGCTCCTCTGACTCCCCGCTGCAGAAGACGCCGTATTCCCCCGACACGGGAAGCTGAGGTAGTGTATTATTGGCACTGGTATTAACATTTTTCAAACGATGCCCAGACAACTTTTGTTTCTCTACGACTGTACATGGAAAGTCAACGGTTGTGTGGTGATCAGAGACGACACCATGATCAGTTGGTTCATTATTTAGTCATTGCAATTTCAGAAAAAAAGTATGAACGATCTCTTAAAATGGCCTTTGTTCCCCATAAAACCAACAAAAGGGATGAGAGTGTGACTCAAAAGGCTAATTTATGTGACATCCTGTTGTGTTCTTTAACCCCCAAATGTAGCACAACACAAGAGGATTTTATTTTATTCTGTTTCCCTTCAGATTGTTTACAGATCTCGGCATTTCCGATCACACTTGAAAGCAGCTTCATTTCCCGGAGAAATGGAGAAAGAAAAGAAAGGGAGGGACTGAGGAACCAGCCAGCTGTGACACAAACTCCCGGGCAGTTCAGCGCTTGTGTTTGGGTTTTTTTTTTTTTTTTTAAACTTTGTTGTGGCAGAGCTGGAGGCAGTGATGTTTCCTGTTTCCTGTTTCCTGTACGGGACTCTCACACCGCCTCAAAACACACCGTCGGGTTGCGTTTCTCCAAAAGATGAATCCGTCTCAAATTTATGACAGCATTGAGTGAAAAGCAAAACGAATATTCATCCACCAACATTGAAAATGGAATACCTAACCAATAGGGCTGGGCAATATATCAATGTTACATCGATATCGTGATATGAGACTAGATATCGTCTTAGATTTTGGATATCGTAATATATTGTGTTGTCTTTTCCTGGTTTTACAGGCTGCATAACAGTAAAGAGATGTCATTTTCTGAACTTAGCAGACTGTTCTAGCTGTTCTATCATTTCCCTTTACCCACTAAGTCATTAAATCATTTTCAAAAAATCTCATTGTGTAAATAACATTTTGTCAAAGCACCGATAGTCAACCATACAATTAGAGTTTAGATTCTCAGCCCGACCGGACCTCGGCTCGGGCCGTTATTTTCCGCCACATCCTCGGGCCGGGCCGGGCCGGGCCCGGGCCGGACCGCGCCCGGGCCGGACCCTTGATCAAGCAGTTTTTTTTTTTTTTTTTTTTATCCATTACCTTATTATCCTATTTGGGTGGGGAGATAGCTATGCCATAATCAGAAATATTATAAATATATATATAGGCTATATAAAAGTAACAAATGTATACAAAAGTTAGGCTGCAGTTACAAAATGCAGCACGTGTCATGCGCGGAGTCTCCTCCTCTCGCACGCATCACACCGGGAGCTTGAAGATGTAAAGAAAAAAAGAAAAACAGGAGAATTAACTTTGAGCAAGTGTGGAGGAAAGTCGGAGGTATGGAAGCAGTTTAAACAAGTCGTGGGCAGTGACGACAATATGTTGTTCATCATTGTTTCTTTTTTTTTTTTTTTTTTACGTTTCTTCATTCAGATCCATTTGCGATCCGTTCCATTCTAAACAAACAGCGCTGTTTACAGCTTCGTCCTTGTTGTATTATTCTAAACAGATTTCTCCAGTTCCAACAACTCTGAATTGTAGTTGAGAACGTCAGTTATAACGGCCCACGTATTAAAAAATTGTCGGGTTTAAATCGGGCTCGGGCTCATAATTACAGTTAATGTGTCGGGCCGGGCCGGGCTCGGACGCAACGTGCTCGGGCTCGGGCAGGTTCGGGCTTGATTTTTTGGGCCGATCTAAGCTCTACATACAATATCGTCGCAATATCGACATCTAGGTATCTGTTCAAGAATATCGTGATATTTGATTTTCTCTATATCGCCCAGCCCTACTAACCAAACGAACGAATAACCGAATAGTCAAACATTCGTATCCAAGCCTAGCTTATACACGATTAAAATGCGGAAAGCTTAAAGCTGTATTTCACTGGAAAGGCTTCCAACACGGGGGCGTACAACAGTCTGCAGCTAAAGACAGAGTCTTGCTTCACTATTCGAGACGCCACGGACGCTGTCGGAGATGTAGGAGAACAGGAGTTAATGGTGCATGCACCTTGTAAACTCAGTGTAGGAAGCAGTAGGTGCAGGCTGTACTGTGAATGTCCTGTCTGCTCGTCAGTGTGCTGATAACAGCAACCAGCTCAGTAGCTGGAGGCCAAACAGCAGCAGCGCCAGGCCTGGAGCAGCATTTGTATGGAGTGTTTTTAGAGGAGAGACACATTGAGGTAAACAATGGTTTAAGTACATAATGTGCCTTTAAGTAGGATTGCTGAGACATTAGACACAGTTAATATGGGCCTGAAGGAACAAATGATGATTTCCCAGAGGAGAAGCTGCTGTCTCTAACGTATGTTTGACATGTATATATAAATGTTATTGTATGGAGTCCCAATCCAATCTTCCTCGCGGAAGGAGAGATCCCTTATGAGCTGTAGAGATGGAAAATTAAACCCATTTTAAAGAAAAGATTGACAACCAAGGATACATTTGACTGCTTGTTACATTAAAAAGATCACTGCACAGCTGCTTACACATCTTAAAACAATCTTGTGAACGTTCGTGAAAACACAAGCAGTCCGAGGATCAGGCAGGTTGTTAACAAGCTAGTCTCGCTTTGCGCTGCGGAGGAGGGTGTGGCTACTCCACATGGCATTCTGGGATGGGAGGGAAACGTGCTTTGGTTTAATGGCATTCCGCTGCAAAAATAGTTGTGCGAGAGAAAACTCGTGTTGGACAGATAGTCTAGCTAGCTGTCTCAATTCACCCTGGAGAGATCTGAGGAGCAATCAACAATTAATCCACCAAATTTTAAATTCCAAAGAAGGAAACGGAAAATACATGCATCCGGCGAAATGTCCTGCGGCACCGGAGCAATCCCGGAAGTCAAGGATATAGACTACTAACAAGCAAACTGTTGATCCAGAATATCTTAAAGTGCTCATATTATGCTTTTTGGCTTTTCCCCTTTCCTTTATTGTGTTATATATCTTTTTTGTGCATGTTATAGGTTTACAAAGTGAAAAAGCCCAAAGTCCCCCCCAAAGGGACTTACCATCTCCAACAGAAAACACTGTTCACAAACTGCTCCAAACAGCTCTATTGTAGTTCAGCCTTTACTTCAGAGACAAACGTGGTCACTTTGTAACACATGTTATAATGCTCACCTAGCTGCTAGCGTGGCACGCCCTCATACTCTGCTTCTGACTGGCTAGTAGTCCTTACCTAGGTACTGTCAGGGCACGCCCTCATACTCTGCTTCTGACTGGCTAGTAGTCCTTACCTAGCTACTGCACATGTGCGACTCCCAACAAAGATGTTACAGCAGTGAGAGGTCTCACTCTGTAGCTAAAACAGAGAGCTCAACACACAGGGTGAAAAGAGGAGCTGCAGCAATGTGAAGTACAACAAAAATATGGTGTTTTTTGAAAATTAAACCACATAAACCTATTCTGCTCCTCTAAATACAATTGTGAACCTGAGAATGAGCATAATATGAGCACTTTAACCACTTTATGTAGAGGTCAAACTGAAAGCGAGCGCACCCGAAATGTCGGTAATATTCCTTCATTTGACAGTTTGCACATAACTAGAGTAAGTACAGTTAGTTAAAGTTGAACATATGAATTCTGATGGAAGCTTTTGGGTAATAATTTGACCTTCGTTTCTTCTTCCACATAATTATAGCCAACCTGTGAGTTTGTTTACAACCGGTCAGTCGTCTGACTGTTTCTTGCTCCGTCGAATGTTGCGAGATTAAAAAAAAAAATGTATTTGGAACACATTGTTTTGATAACTCATAGAAATGATGAAACCAAACAAAAATATGATCCAAATTGATCAAAAGCTTCGACACGGTGAAGACCAGCCATGTACTACTTAGGCACACATCAGTCATATTGTGGCATGTTTACAGGAAACCGGTTCGTCTGGTGGCAACGCCAGCACAAATAAAAACTGCTGAATGTTAAACTGTGGTCTGTTGTGCTGCTGAGGAAGCAGTCTTGTTCTCCGCTGGTGGTCAGCCTACACACCCACACACACTGAGAAAAACAAGGACCCTCGTGGCTGCTTCCTCCCCGAACCAGCGAACAAAAACAACCAACCGTCTGTTAAGGGGGCGGCTGTGGCTCAGTGGTAGAGCGGTCGCCTGCCAATCGGAAGGTGGTTGGATGGTGGTTGGATCCCTGGCCCTGCATTCCCATGTCGAAGTGTCCTTGGGCAAGACACTTAAACCCGAGTTGTGTAAATGTGTGTGAATGTTTATCCGATGAGCAGGTGGCACCTTGTACGGCAGCCTCGGCCACAGTGTATGAACGTGTGTGAATGGTGAATGGTTCCTGTACTATGTAAAAGCGCTTTGAGTAGTCGTTAAGACTAGAAAAGCGTTATATAAATACAGTCCATTTACATTTAAATGCTCCTTTCCACACGGTGCACTTTGCTGTGTAATGCCTACCCATCTATCTCCTTGTGCTGTGCGTTTGGGGGTAGTTTAGAAGCCCTTCTTCAGCTCATTGAATCATGCAGTCAACTCACGCTGGAGCCAAGATAGTTTTTAAATCACGTTTTGGATCGTCCGGCCTCTTTAGCTGCCAGGAAAACAATACACAAGATTGATTGAGCCTGGTTTTTTTTTTTTTTTTTTTTTTTTTTTGCTGTGTGGGCCTGAGCTGCAGGGGAATTGTGAGACTATGGGCGAGCTGCCCTGCTGACGTGCACAACTGTCTGTCCGCTGCCCGTCTGTCTGTACGTTCGGTGGTAGAATTCAACCTATTGAACCCCCCCCCCCGCGCCATTAACTGTATTATCTTTGTATTCTTTGTAAGAGAGAACCTCGGCAGAGTTTGGTTTCAGCCCGGTGTGGTGACAGATGTGATGGATTGTAGGTGTACAGGTTACATCAGAGTGTGTCGCTGCGCTCCACGGGACGCGACACAAGACGAATGTTGGCCCAAATGTGATGCAGCGGGGGACTCGAGTCCAGAGGGATGCTGGGAGAGTGAAGGGGGAAGAAAGAATGCAGAAGTTGAGAAGAAGATTATGAAATCCTGGTTTTACTTCCGTCTCAGTGTTGTAAGTTTACATGCCTTTCTGTCCAGTAATCACTTTATGGCAGTTGTTGGTTGCTTTTTGTTATCTGTTATCTTTTAAATCACTCCGTCACAGATCCTCTTGTGAAAGATTGGCGGTCTTTGCTGCCTCATTTCACTCCAGTGTTTGAGATGTTTTGCTCTGTTTTTTTAGGACTGTACTGTACTTACTAATAGGGCTGCCACTAATGATTATTTTCATAGTAACTGTTAAAGAAGCTCGGTCTGATACCGTAACTACTGAGGTGGTTTAACCCGGAGTGACCTGGCTGACGTGCTGACGTTAACTTGCTGTGTAGCGTTCAAGAATCGCCTGACGATGTTGCGTTGCAGAATAACTATGTTTATTTGGTAAACCGTTCAGCATGAAATGTCCATTCTTTCAGTTTTCAGCGTTAGATCCATAAACAATTAGACAACGTTTGAACAAAGGGCTTGGCGCCAATGCGCTCCAGCATCCCAGCGCTCGGTGTCACGGCGATAGCGCTCAAAAACCAATTTGCCCTTTCCGGGCCAAACACCTGCCGGCAACAATTTGGAGCTTACCTTATAACCTTGCCCCAGGTAATACCACAGCGACACCCAATGTACATACAAGACACAACACCCAAAGTCTGAACACTCGAAGCAACGTAGTTGGCTCCTACAGTAACCATTGATAAGATAAGATATACTTTATTGTCCTCAAAGGGAAATTTGTTTCCGACTCTGTCCGTTCCGCAGCTTTGGAAAGACAACACAAAATACTCTCATGTAACACAAAACATGCTCTCATATACATTAGACAGGTACCTATACTGTATAGTAAGCACATTAACTCCTCCTTTCAGTGGCAGTTTTTAATTTAACAACCCTGTCGGCTGCATTCTCCGCAATAAGTGTAGCACAGCCCTTGCACAATGAGATATTGCACAATAACATATTGCCCAACCCCAATGGCCTACGTATTGCACAAATGACACATTGACACATAACCTATGCAGTACACAATGACATGTTGAACAATCCAACAGCCCATGTATTTCACCACTAACATATTGCATAACCCCAATAACCTACTTATTGCACGATGACATAGTGCACAACCCAGCCGGCCTACATGTTAGTGTTGATAAGTTTAATGGACATAGGCACAAATGAGTGTTTATATCAGTTTAGCCTGCATTTAGGAACCCTGAATCTTCTACCAGAGGGTAAAAGCTGAAATTCTGGGTGAAGTATGTGGGTCGGATCAGAAACAATTTTTGTGCCTGTTTGATAAATTGTCTGGGGGGGCAGATGGTTTTTGACCCCCATAATCTACATTAGGGCTGTGTATTGGCAAGAATCTGTACATGGGTCACGATTCAATATATTGCAATATATTTCGATACTGTGCATAAGGCGATATTTTGTGATTTTTTTAAAGTATCATTTTAGAAAAACTAATATTTAAAAAAAGACATGATGTTCATAAAAGTCAAAGAAGTTTACTTTAGGTAAACAATTCAGTACACAGAAAGTCAAACTGCCAGTTTGGGATTGTGGTTTCCAGGTTCTTAGTGAGCTAATGTTTATATGCTAAAGTAGGCCAAGTTCAGCCGTAGCTACATTGTTAGCTTCTAGCAAAAAGTCAGGCACTGTTAGGCACTGTTAGGCACTGTTAGGCACTGTTAGGCACTGTTAGGCACTGCTAGGCACTGCTAGGCACTGTTAGGCACTGTTAGGCACTGCTAGGCACTGTTAGGCACTGTTAGGCACTGCTAGGCACTGCTAGGCACTGTTAGGTAAGGACACTAGTGGTGTGTCTCAGCATAGCCATCTAGCGGTAGGGGGTTTAAACACAACATAAATGTGAACCACTGTCTTACATGAATATTTTTGAATGTTTTTTTTTTTTTTTTTATTAAAAAGAATTATCGATATTGCCTTTTCTGACACCCCTAATCTTCATAGCTGTCTGTACCTGATGGGCGATCTGTGATTTGGACTGTACTGTCAGGTTACCATACCTGGCTGTGATACCGTATTTTAGAATACTCTCCAGTATTGCATGACAGAACAACAACATACATTCTAAGTCTTCGTAGAAAATGCATCCTCAGTTGAAGTCTGGAACAGAGAGTATTCACGTGGTCCTTCCAGCTGAGTGCATTATCGATATGTACACCAAGGTACTTGTAAGAGCTAACCTGAGTAATGGGTAAGTTGTTGATCACTACAGGCCTGGTGTCGCCTATGGCCTTTGGGTCAAACACCGTCTCCTCAGTCTTGGTCACATTTAGCACAAGATAGTTGTCATCGCACCACTGGACCAATTCCTCAATTTCCGTATGATACGCTGCTGGGCTTCTGTCTTCGTCCATAAGGCCGAGGATTGCTATTTCATCTGAGAATTTAATAATATAACTGTCAGTGTGGAGTCTAGTGCAGTTGTTAGTATACAGCGTAAAGAGGACTGGATAGCTGACAATTAAGTAAATAGTTGACAACTAATCGATTAATCTTTGCAGCTCTATTTCAAATCCTACCTTATTCTGTCATTTTAAAAGCCTCAGTCACGAACAAATCACAGCTCTCAAGGATGCAAATAGCAGTCCGTGCAGTCAGTATGCGTGTGTTCTGTTTTTAATCACTTAGCCTGCACGTCAGTAAAGACTTGACCAGTGCAGTGAGATACACTGGCCACCACATGCTTTTAAAAGAGGAACTCACTCTGTCTAACCTCTGTGGGTTGGAAGGTAAATCTGTTGCTCCTCTGGCCGCACACGGTATCACAGCTGCATGCTGTCTGCGGTACTTGTGACCACACTAAGCTGTGATGTAGCACTGTACTATAGTACAACACTATACAACCACAACAGTACACAGGGTGTGAAAACGCCACGCTGTCACTACGAGCTGGCTACGTAAGCAGGGGTTTTGAGACTCCAGTTAGTTTTTTGCAGGGTAGGTCATAGAGTTTGTGGGAAAGATTTAAACAAGAGAGATGGAATTTCCAGCTAACTCACAAAGTTTAAGTTTTACTTTAATTGCCTACAGCTGACAACTTCTGCCAGCAAAAGTCATTCCCACTCTTTAAAAAAACAAAAAGACAACAAATCTTGAATGGCAAAACTGTCACTGCTGTGTAGAGCTGCAGTTATTTGTTGATTAATCAATTACTCGGATCAACAAAAACCAAATCAGCAGCTATTTTGATAATTGATTATTCGTTTCAGACAAAATGCCAAAAAATAATAAGGCTTCCAACCTCTCAAATTGTTTTTTTTTTTTTTACTTGTTTTACATGAAAGTCAATTGGATATTTTGGAGTTTTCTGTCTGTCTTTGTCAAAAGGAAACATTTTACTTTCACATGACCTTATACTCTAGGTAATTCTAATGGGTGTTCACAGTTTTGTGTCGTTTAAGGAGAAAATAAATTGATAATGATAATAATTGTTGGCTAATTCTGTGAGTGAACCCTAACGCTAAAAGCTGATTTGTAGTAGTAGAGCCTACATCGTAGCCTACGTAAGTGGCCTACGCCGTTGTCAGGATTTATACCTGTGCGCTGGTGTGAGTGAGATAGTGACAGGATTAGCTTTGGAGCGAGTACCGACTCCTGCGGCGGAGACGGAGAAACAAAGTGTCTCTCCCCTGTGCTTTCTGACCACGGTCGGAAATCTGTAGCATGAAGAGTTAACCCTCTCCTTGATTTCATGTTGTTAACGGAGAAGGAGAACCGGCAAATGAGTAGGAGGAAATACGGCGCTACCAAGCACCGGCCAAGCGGACCAATCACAGTAGTTGCGGCCTGCGTTGCCTCGATGTGTAGTTACATTTTTTGAGAGGTGCACGCACCATCTACCAGCCAAATGCTTGTAAAGTATGCAAGTGGCTGGTAGATTTGCTTTAGCCTGGTCCTACCAGACTCTGGTCCATATCATTTGTCCAGAGAGTCTGGCCACTCTCCATTGACAAATGTTAACTTCCTTGAAGGCGGGTACTCTGTTGAAGTTTACAACTATTAGATCTGCCCAGAGCCACTCTGGATCTGCCATAACCAATCGCTAACGTTTGGTCGTGACGTCGGCTTAGCATCGCTAGCGTTAGCCTTAGCCAACTCCTTCACCACTAACGGAGCGAGCTGGAAAATCAAACTTTTCCCGAACCCCGTGGGGAGGAGGGCCACGACATCATGGCCACCAACACAACTCAGCAAAGACTGTTCTTGCTCTGGCTTTAACTTCTAGATATTCTGCAGTGTTGCCACAACGGACCGAATGGCTTTGCTCGCATCTTTCTCCGCCGCCATTACGGAACTACAACTCAAACTAGCGCACAACCTCAACGTCATCGTTCTCAGCCACTCTCTCTGTTCGCTGATTGGACCGGTAAATATTTGACTGGAGAAAACCCAAGAATATACTGCAAACCCAGACGGTGTACTGAAGGAAAATGAAAATTGAGCGGAAGTACGTAGGAGGGCGGAGCCAGCCTAGATTTGCTTCACTCATCAGCCAGAAAAAAAACAATGGTAATCTATTGAGTGGCTGGTCACATTTCAACATCCACTAGCCATTTGGCTGGTGGACGAAAAAAGTTAATTTAAAACCCCGGGTGCTTGTCGGGCTACGGCGTAGATTCAACGCAGAACCATAAAAGGCTTAAGACTTCTTAACCCAAAGTGTCTGTGGTCACTTTACTCGTTTACACAAGCTGTGAGTCCATTACAAATGACCTTAATTGGTGCACATTGTGTGGATTAGCCCGGATCTCCTGAGCAGATATTTCACAGCAGTGTAAATAAAACACACCCCGCCATGTCCTTGAGTCCCTCATAAACCGTCACCGTATCAGGTGGCTGTAGTTTACGCTGTAGACTTTGATGTTCACCGCGTCAGACAGGCGGCTGTGTTTGCTCCTATCTCCTGTATTCTGGGACAGGTAGAGTTCACCTGCTGCACCGATGACAGCATGACCACACACACATTACAGCTGTAGATGTGTGTCAGTCTTCTTATCTGCCGGTGTAGACCTTGAAGATGTTTGCGCGTGCTTTTGTCTGTATGCGTGTGTCTGTGTGCAGCGCGTGAAGATGACGTAGTGTTAAGAGCGACAACGATGGCGATGTTGCTAATTTTGAACCCTGACACACACTCCAGACTAAGGTGTTTGGTGTTTTAAGCCCCCAACGTCCCAACGATTCTCTGCCACGATTTTTTTTTCTCACGAAGTGTAATGTTTATTGCATATATACCACGAGCCTGTAAACACAGAGGCTTCAGTGAAGAGAAGGGAGAGCGTTGCAGCGCTTGGGAGCGCTTTAAAACCTATTTTATACAGTCCATGTTTAAAACTCACAGAAGAAAGTAGTAGCGTTTGTGATGCAGTCGGCTCGTAAAATGAAATGACAATCGAAGTCATTAAAAAAAGAAGTTATTTAAAAATGAAATCGTGAACAGGGTGAATCGAGATCGCGATTTTATAACGATTAATCGCGCAGGCCTAGTCCGTACAAGGAGCAGCGATCAGCAGATTGTAATCACACCCTCCCTCTGCAGATCGCGGTCTGTCTGCCACCTGCGGGTTAAATGAAGAGCTACAGCAACGGGCTGTGACACTGGAGTCAAATGGATTCAGCGTGCTGCAGCACTCGGCATGTCTCACGTTGAGCTTCCTTCCCCCAGAGACAAACCATCATCGGCTACACACACACACACACACACACACACACACACATCTGCAGCGACCGGAGCTGTCCACCACCAATAATGCAGTCAGTCAGCATTATGTTGGACAAGTAGAAACCCTTGGTTTGATCTGGTTACACGTTTGAATGAGACAACAGTGAGGGAGCAGCAGGCGAAACAAAGGTGGTGGTATCTTATATTTATGGATAGAGACTGTAAAAGAAATGCTTATATGACAGCCTTTCGGTTTCATGATCCCTTCCAACAGCAGCATATAAAACGATGTTAATGTGACGCAAAAGTAGGTTCACTAGCGCTGCAACTAGAGCTGCAAAGAGTAGTCGATCAGGTTTTATTGGCAGAGAGTAACGGAAGCTTTCACTAAAGCTCTTTCATACGTGCAGCCGTGTGTGTGTGTGTGTGTGTGTGCGTGCGCGCTTGTACATCTGGATGTGGGCCTTCCAGATGTTTCTGGGAAAGTCTCATCTGATCCATCGGCAAGAGCGAGGAGGATATGAGCCCAGTAAGGACTAGTTTCCATAGCAACAGCAGATGTTTCCAAAATTGTTTCAGCCTGAATCCCACACACAGACATTCAGTGTGTGTGTGTGTGTGTTGGCTGTGCTGTATTTTCTCTGGATTGTCTCTTTGGAAAGCTAGGGAATATCGAGGAAGTCCAGAGGAACTTTTCCTTTATTACGCTGACAAACTGAATTATAAGTCCGACTCTCGGCTCGCTCCGCAGCTGCTCGGCGACTGAAAGTGTCGGCTAATGACAGAGAGCCGGCGTCACCCACGCTGAGTGCCTGCACTTTAACTGCTCCCGTTGCATGCGGAGAAAACCAGGTGTGTGTGGGTTTCTGTTCAGACAAGTGTGTGTTTAACCACTCGTGTTTGTCTGTTGTGGCCGTGTGAGGCAGAGATGTGGTGTCAGCGAGCGGTTAGCGTCGTGGTTTATGACTTTGCTTTTGGCTCTCAGCCCGTTCTCTTCTCTCTTTTTACAGGGACCCCCAAACTGTCCGGGCTTTTTTTCCCCTCTTTACTTGAAACCAGGTTTACGGATGAACAGAACATTTCATTTCATACAGTTTCAGCAGGGCTGATTCTTTCTGTTTGTTTTTATTTTTTTATTCAAGATTAAAATACACAGAACATTTTCAGTTTCAAAGTTTATAATGTTTAAAGCGGAGCATGAAGAACAAGAAGGTGTTTTGTGTGTGTGTTTTTTTATTTTATTTATTTTTCTATCTAAAGCAGGGACCCCTTAACACACAGAGAGAGAGAGAGAGAGAGAGAGAGAGAGAGAGAGAGAGAGAGAGAGAGAGAGAGAGAGAGAGAGAGAGAGAGAGAGAGAGAGAGAGAGAGAGAGAGAGAGAGAGAGAGAGAGAGAGAGAGAGAGAGAGAGAGAGAGAGAGAGAGAGAACCTTCTACTACAGTGGTTCTCAAGCATGTACCCCCTAACCAGCGCGAATCATTTTTGGTAGAAAAAAAAAAGTCTATATAAAGAGGAAGAATACAGCGATGTCAGCAATAGATTTACTTAACAACAGCCTTGTACCTGGGTCAAAAATAGTAACAAAAACTCCAAAAAAGAGACACAAACTTCAAAAAAGTAATAAAAACTTCCTCTAATTAAAAGAAGGAAGGCAACGCTAGGGCGACAAAAGTGACAAAAAATTCCAAAAAGCGACAAACTTCAAAAACAGCGACAAAAACTTTGAAAACAGCGACAAACTTGGGGAAAAAAAGACAGTAGAAGTAACTACAGCCTTGGAACTGAAAAACATTTAGCAACAAATGTCCCGTACCCCCTGCAGTCCTCCAGAGTACCCCTAGGGGGACACGTACCCCCTGCAGTCCTCCAGAGTATCCCTAGGGGGACACGTACCCCCTGCAGTCCTCCAGAGTATCCCTAGGGGCAGTACTCCCTGCAGTCTCCAGTACCCCTAGGGGGACACGTACCCCCTGCAGTCCTCCAGAGTACCCCTAGGGGGACACGTACCCCCTGCAGTCCTCCAGAGTATCCCTAGGGGGACACGTACCCACTGCAGTCCTCCAGAGTATCCCTAGGGGGCAAGTACATCTCGCTGCAGTCCTCCAGAGTACCCCTAGGGGGACACGTACCCCCTGCAGTCCTCCCAAGTACCCCTAGGGGGACACGTACCCCCTGCAGTCCTCCAGAGTACCCCTAGGGGGACACGTACCCCCTGCAGTCCTCCAAAGTACCCCTAGGGAGACACTGATTTGAGAAACACTGCTCTATTACATATATTGAATCAAATTAAGTTGCATATTAAACTGGGCCTTCAATAACTTGTAGGGCGGCCTAAAGCCTTTATACATACGTATTTTGCATAGAATCCTAAGCTATTCAAATAGCCTAATAATTGTTGGCATGATTTTATAAATCAGGTTTTAATATATATATATATATATATATATATATATATATATATATATATATATATATATATATATATATATATATATATATATATAAACATAAACATATATGTGGCACACATCTGTGGATGACCTTAGTGACTACCTTTACTATAGGCCAGTAAGCAGTGGGGATTTATACTTGCTAATATGTTGGATTCATGTTAAGACTTTTTAAAAACAGTTTACAGGGTTCATACGTTTTGAAAAATGCAAATTCCAGGCCTGGAAAGGTTTTGGAAAAATCATGGATTTTTTTTTTTTGAATAAATGTATTTTCACGTCGTCCTAACCTCACCGTTCTGTTCGGGGCGCGATGTTACGAATCCCACTATGAACCACATAAATTGCCATTCATTTTGTTGTTAAACCTCTGAGGGTAAACTTTAACACAGATTTCTATTCTTATTGTATAATGTCGACTGACATTTTCAGGAATACATAGTCATGGAAATTAGCCAAAAAGTCATGGAAAAGTATTGGTTAAAATACGTATGAACCCTGAGTTTAACAATAATTTGGAGGCCCACCTGCATTGACTCTGAGGACCCCCTAGGGGTCCCGGACCCCCTGTTGAAGATCCCTGATCTAAAGTAAATAGTTTCTTGTTGTGTGTAGGGTCTACTAAGGTTGTCCCTTGGTGCAGATTCAATTAATTATTTTCATGGACAGAATCTCTGCGCGTCTGTTTTTTTTACTCCTCCAAAAAGCTTATTTCTAAGTATAAAAAAAAAAAAAAGAAAATTAGAATCAATCAACCATAAACCTCGAGAGTTGTGCAGGATTAAAACCTGTATGAAGGAAGACGTATCGGTTCACCTGCACAACATCTCTGACCTGCAAAACATTTTGACTGTTTGCCAGTTGCTGGTTTTGATGTGAACAGTGTAATCAGCTCGCCGCTCCAAATATTACCTGACACAAATATATCTACGCAAAGTCTAACGAGTCTTCTTGTTCTTTTCTCTCTCTCTCCATCCTCTTCATCTCTCCAGAAGGAGTTTGCGGCTCCACATCCTCTCCTCTTCAGGAAGCTGAGTAACCCCGACCTGTCACCCGCGGCAACCGCTGCCACCAAATCCAAATTGCACCGCCAGCTGAGTCAGGACGAAAGCTGGACCCGACGCAGCAGCCTGGCCATGACCGGTAACACACACACACACACACACACACACACACACACACACACACACACACACACACGAGTGTGTCTTAGTGTCTTCATTAATCAGAGGTGTGTTTTGGGTGTAACATGCAATCAACCAATCAGAGATCATCTCCCATTCCCTTTAAAAGCCAGGCGCGTTTGGACCTTGGCACATTGCTATTATGATGGAGGATTGGCACCGTAATATTTTTTATTTTTGATCTTCTGCATGTGTGTGTGCTGCTGTTCGTCCCTGTGTGTGTAGTTGTTCAGCATACAGGGATGTGGGGGGGCAGCTGGGACTCACCAGTCAGCTTACTTGACCATCTTACAATTTGATTTAGGCGATTCTTGTGCTTAACTGAGACACACCCAAACCACGACACTAAGGAGAAATAAAGGCATGATAAAATAATGTCATCATGGTCTTGTCTATATGAAAATGGTACAATTTTCTCGGGCAGTATTGACGCTGTTGTCTTTTTTTTACAGACAGCTTCACAATTCTCCTGAAAATTTAATTTAGAGTCAATAATTGTCCCTAGATATGTGTAGTTGACCATTTATAGTTATGGCTCTTGGTAGACGGGCATCTGTCGATGCCGGTTGGGACACAGAGACACTGACACAGATATACTGATGAAATTAAGTTTTACGTGATTAAATTAAGTTGTATGTTACATATGCGCACAAATAGATATTAAAATAACCTGTGTGTTTTTTTAGAATGAATTTTCAAATGTCATTTTTGGCCAGTTTTGAAAGCCCTAACACACCCACGTGTTCTTTGTATAATCCCATCATGAAATGTTTCTCTAATCAAGATGCCGTGACTCACAGTTTGGACAACTTAGAACCGTTCCTATGAGATGACGGGATCCCACCCGGTCTGAACCGATGACACATCCGCTGCTTAGCTGAGTGAAAGCTCCTCTCACACAGGGCCGCTGTTACCTGAGCTCATCCTGGGATTTCGTGACCTCTCGTGTTCCTAATCCGCCGCCAATCTGCCGTGTCCATAATCTGTAGTGAAGTGAACATTCAACCACGGATTAACGGCCATGTTTCACCAAGCGGAGGTCATCGTGTCGACCCCGTATGAAACGGCAGCTCATAAATGTATGGTTTAAGGTTGTATTTGAGTGCTTCACAAAGACGGGTTTGTTCTTTGTGTTTCTTTGTCTTTTGGATTTAGGAAATGGGACAGCTGCATTAGGGATGATTCATGCTAGTTTGAATCTCATCCAGTTATTCAGGGTGGGGACCATTAATATCTGAATCATGTCTGAGTATGAATCGCTCAACTGTACTGAGACACAGACAGGTCCACAGGGGATTTTAGATAGATAGATAGAGACATAGATAGATAGATAGACAGACAGACAGACAGACAGACAGATAGCTTTATTGCTCGTCCCAAGCACTGACAGAAATTTTCATTCGACAAGGCTTATTAAAACACACATATGACACAAACACTGTGTGAAAACAGCAGAGCACATTGTTTCCAGGTGTAACTTAGTCTATGTCCGCGAAGTTCCACTTCCGGGATTGCACCGTTTCCGCAGAAAATTGCGCCGGATGTCCCTCTTTTTCGACCGGATGTCCGTCCCCTTCCTCTTTCTTTGTGTTGGCGTTCTAACCTCCAGTGGATTTGTGAGGACTATGGTTAACTGCTCCTCAGATCTCTGCAGGGTAAATCCAGACAGCTAGCTAGACTATCTGTCCAATCTGAGTTTTCTGTTGCACGACTAAAACTACTTTTGAACGTCCGCATGTTCCACCAAAACAAGTTCCTTCCCGAGACTTTTTTGCAGAGACACCGTCTTGGGCGGCGCTATGTGATTGTGATTGGTTTAAAGAAATGACAATAAACCAGAGCACGTTTTAATCTCATCCTGGAATGCTGTGTGGACTAGACAGACCCTCCTCTGCAGCGCTGTGGAGGAAAGTCTGGCAAAGCGAGACTATAACCTGAAGCACCAGATAGCAGAGGTGGGACAAAGTCATTGTTATGCAAGTCACATGTAAGTCTCAAGTCTTTGCCCTCGAGTCCCGAGTCAAGTTGAGTCAAAGATGAGGCAAGTCCCGAGTCGAGTCACAAGTCAAAGCCAACAAGTCTCAAGTCGAGTCCAAAGTCCTACCATTTTAGTTTCGAGTCATTTCAAGTCATTTCAGTTTCAGTGTATGCAATATTAAGAATATTTTCACTGCTTCAATAGTCATAAGAAAGCCCTTTCTCTCAAGAAACTGAAGTCATATGCTTTATAGCAGTGGTTTTCAAAGTGGGGACGGGGACCCCTGGGTGCTGCGAGGGAGTGCTAGGGGGGCCATGGCAAGTTGGCATGAAAAGTATAGCAAAACAAAATAATTGAATAAATTAAATAATTAAAGTAAACCAAATTAAACCAAAAATAAGCTAAACAATATTCCCATTAGTTAAGAACTGCACTATAATAATCTATTGCATCTGTGAACATTACTACTGTAATCGTTATTATTTTATTTTATTACATGGCTTGGTTGAATTCCAATGTAGAATGCAGGCTGTTATTTCTTGATAACAGACCGCTGCGAAGTATAACAGACCGTTGCCATGAAAAACAGAGCGTTGCTATGGACGCAGTTCGGTTTAGCGGAAGCAATACAATCGTTTTTAAATCAATAAACTCCTTTTTAAATCAATATTTTGTGTCAAAGTAATGATTTATTTGGTAGGTAGCCATGTAATAAGCGGGATAATGTATAGCGAGGCGGTAGTTATAGCGAGTACAACCCCTGATATGAAAAGGGAAGGCTAATGGTAGATCTACTGTGACTGTGTTATGGTAATGTTACTTTAAAACGGACGTTGACATGATGTTGGCGAGGTTTTCCATCTGAGTGTGCTACAGTCATGTACCTCATATAATCAGGGTTCAAAAATCCCTATTTTTGTAAGCATGAACCAGCAAGGGAGACGTGTGTTTACTGTGTCGTTGAGACAGTAAATATGCAGCAGCTAGTAAGTTACGGTACATACATCCGATAAGGTGCTTAGCATTCATTCAAAACTTACCTTTCTTTGTGCAACTTCAGGTGTCGAACAAAGTTGGACGTTGTGGCAGCTCCGTCTGTAATCTTGTAACCCGCATGTTTTGCAAATTGCAACTCTTTTTTTGTCGACTACCTCGTAATTGTTATAACCAAACGAAACTATCTTCGGTATCATTTTGCCAACTGGCTCGTTGTTGCTTGTGCTTCATTGGTTGTCTTGCAGTGTGCCTGCTTAGGTGCTGTCGAATCAAAACAACGTGGGACTACAGTGATTGGATGTCGTGCAGGCAGCGCGCGTGCTCTCTGCATGCATACAAGGTGGTGCACATTTTTTTCACAGATGCAGATAAACTGAGAGCGGCGCGGCCGTGTGAACATTTTCTTCCCCAGTTTTCATGGGAAGTAGCAAGTCTTCTCGAGTCAAAAGGTGCAAGTCCAAGTGAAGTCACGAGTCATTGATGTTAAAGTCCAAGTCGAGTTGCAAGTCTTTGTACATTTTGTCGAGTCGAGTCTGAAGTCATCAAATTCATGACTCGAGTCTGACTCGAGTCCAAGTCACATGACTCGAGTCCACACCTCTGCCAGATAGTATGTTAGCACAGAACCATGTGGGAAGCCGTCGTTGGAAAACTGTTTTGGTAAAGGGCAGCCACTTTAAAAAAAAAAAAAAATACCTGGCAGGTGTTTGGATGAACCCTCTGCCTACCACGTCCGCCATTTGTTGTTTTGAGCGAACGGTCCCGGCCGCCACACACACCTAAACCACGGAGGTAGCCGCCGGTAGCTCCTCACCGAATGCTGATTGGTTCGGTCCAAGGGGTGTAACGATACCTCCATCTGGAGCTATAAATCTATTAAATCCTCAACGATCCAATATTATCGATACAAAGTGAAAATATCGATACATATAGTCATCTTTAAGATGCGCCTTTATTTTGAAATTCCCACTTTATATTCACTTTTTTTACTAAAAAGAGGTTTGTTTTTTATGTAAATGTCTGGAAGAGCTCAGTAATGACAATGACTAATCATATTTCATGTCTTCAGCTGTCCTATAAAAATGATAAAATAATCTTTAAAAAAATAAAAATATTGTATTGTTGTCCAAAGAATCGATATAATATCATATCGTAGGGCTGGGCGATATGGAGAAAATCAAATATCACAATATTTTTGACCAAATACTGATGACTGTTGACTATTGGTGCTTTCACAAAATTAGATTTTTGATAAATAATCATCAGTAATGTGGCTATAATGACTAAGTGGGTAAAGGCAAATAATAGAACAGTTACAACAGTCTGGTAAGTTCAGAAAAGTACATCACTTTACTGTAATGCAGCCTTTAAAACCATGAAAAGACAACACTTAAGCCATATTACGATATCCAAAATCTAACGATATCTAATCTCATATCACGATGTCGATATAATATCGATATATTGCCCAGCTCTATCATATCGTGATGATCTGCACCCCTTCTTTGGTCCGCTGCTGTTCAGACACAAACGCGTTACTTATTTCTATTCTATTTTTTTCTATTCTATTTTCGTGTGATGTGTGATCCAGCAATTCTTGCGTGATCTCGTGATCTCGCGAGAATCCAGCTGCGGTGCAAGCTAAGGTTGGCTGGGTTTGAGATGAGTCTTTTTTTCTTTTCGCCCCCCCCCCCTCTTCACAGGTAAGCAGTTGCTGCCTCTGTCCAGCAGTCTGCACGGCGGCGTGAGTCAGCTGGCCTGGCAGGGGCCCTCTGGAGGTTATGGAGGGCCCGGGGCCACCGGCGGGATCTCTGCAGTAGGAGGAGACGGAAACAACCTGGTCCGTATGAGGAGCCAAACCTTGGGACAGTCTGCTCCGTCACTCACCGGACTGGTGAGTACACAAACCCAACACACACACACACACACACTCTCACACACTGCAAGTGTGCAAAGTTATTTACTCTCTCAGGGCAGGCTTGAAGACTGCTAGGGTGAGATAACTGCACATGTGGACAAGTTATGGGTTAACAGGGTCCCTATGGTCATGGAAAACTTTGGAAAGGCAACAAATATAAAAAAAAATTGCATTTTCCAGGCCTGGAAAAGTCATGGATTTAGTGAAATCCTTGAAAGTTTTTGGAAAAGTCATGGTGGAAAAAAAGCCATTTTGTTGTGTTTAATGAAATGAATTTTTACAGTAATCTTCCGTGGATAACGTCCATTTTATATTATTTAATAATATCTAATACGCTTTGATGCTTGGCATTTTGTTCCGCGTTCTATCTCTCCCTCCATGTATGCCAGCTGGCTGTAATTATGTGTGATTGAGTATGGTTGCTATTTATTTTCATACGTCGGTACGTTGTGAATGGTCATTGAAAAGTTTTTGAAATTCTCTCCATGAAAATGTGTTCCAAGACAAGACCAGGAGAACATTTACCCATGATTTCATCAGTGGAGAGAAGTAGATTACCACTACAAACCTATAGCATGTCTTAAATGTCCTTTTGGTCTCGTAGAAAAAGTATTCCATGTAGTCAGTCGGGTCTGCTGATATCTGCAGACTCCCAGTGAGTCAGTCTGGTTCCTTATGGATCCTGTCTGTTGGACTGGGTCTCTGCCAGCTGAATGCAGGGAGGCCGACAGAGGATGACTCAGTCTTTTACAGCAACACACACACACACACACACACACACACACACACACACACACACACACACACACACTTAACATCCGCAGAAACACTTGTTTGTTAAGTGCTGTAGGGAGAAATGGAGCAGAAATGGGACAGTGTGTGTGCTTTGGCTTTTGCTCGCTTGCAAGTGTAATATGTCTGTGCCAGTCTAGATGCATGCTGCAGTGTGTGTGTGTGTGTGTGTGTGTGTGTGTGTGTGTGCAAGCTCGACCCTGACCCCTGCTGGTTGAAGAGGGGATTACTACAGGAATGTGGCCTGCTGTAAGATTTTACCTTTCCATGTTCAGTCACATTAGGGCTGTTCGATTATAATGAAAAACAAAAAATCATAGTCACAATTATTTTTGCTCAGTATTGAAATGAGGATTATTCAACACGATTACTCATTGACTTTGGGAAAGATGTTGCATTTATTGAACTTAAAAAAACCCATTGAAATAGTTTGGCTCCAAGTCGGATTCCTTAAATCCGAGCTTGTTTTTGCTCGCCCCTTCTTGCTCGCCAAACGCTGCTTCCCTCCCTCCGCTATCTTCACGTGCGCACAGAACCATACAAACAACATGTTTAAAAAAGGTATAAAATACTGTATTAAAGTATTACAACTTTTGACTATTATAAGTGCAGTCACACACATCAGATGTGCATCATATTACGTGAATATATTATATATAATAAGACGTGGCAATAAAAAAGATGAAAACTGATTTATAGAGGGTCAGGTTTAGGATGAGAATATAACCAGTCCTCTGATACCAGACAGTGAACCCTGGTTGAGCACAAACTGCAACAGGAAGCCAGCAGATGGCGTCAGTGTTTAATGTGAAGAACATCACCAATACCTAGAGCTGGGTCTCCTAGCTGTCGTATGCTATGCTATGTCGACTGTGTGTACTGCACTGTGTATGTATGATAAGGAGAACTTGTCACACTCACATGTTGAACATGTCAAATCTTCCTCATGGTTTCTGTAGGTGTATTTGTATTTGTCTTCTTCCAGCCTGAAGTGCTCATAAACTCTCTAAGGATGAGTGAAGTTAGTTTAAGTTTAACCCTTGTGTTGTCTTCCCGTCGACCGTGCAACTTTTTGTTTTTCCGGGCAAAAATTTACAACTAAAACCTCTTTTTTTATCGTTTGTTTTTTCGACACTTTTGTGTCTTTTCACCTGGTTTTTGTCACTTTTCCCGACGTTTTTCGTCACTTTTTCCAATGTTTTTGTCGATTGTTTTCTGCGCTTTTTTTGAAGTTTTTGTTGCTGTCTTTTCAACGTTCTATCAGATTTTTTTCTTCAATTGCTATAAAATTGAATAAAACACCCAAATTCAATGAAAGTAGTGAACTGATCATTTATTTCACTTGTGAAGAGCGTTGTACGGAACCATCCACGTTATTTTTTTTGACAATTTGGTTGAAAGAAACTTTTTGAAAATGGGTCAAATTTGACCCGTTTATTGTCATATGCACAGTAAGGAAACATGTTTCCCTGTTCAAAGCCACGCTTCCTTTTAGGTCTGCTCGATTATGGAAAAAAATATAATCACAATTATTTCAGTCAATATTGAAATCACGATAATTTAACACGATTACTCGATGACTTCTGGAAAGATGTTGCCATTATTGAACTTAAAAAAACAGTGGAAAAAGTTAAATAAATCAACAGTGAAAAAACACATACAACCTTAATACTTTTCCTATTGAAACTATTTTTTTTCATTCAGAACACGAGAGAAAATGAGAGTTTACTTGCAAAACCTAATGAGCTAAATAATTGTTTTTCCCCGAGACAAAATCATAATCACGATTAAATTTTGATTAATTGCACAGCCCTACTTCCTTTGCTGTCCACAGAATGCCAAACAATGTCAAATCTACAATATATACTGCAGATCTACAAAATTAAACAATTTCAAGAGGCAGCATGTGAAAAATAAAGCAACACTAATGATAATAAACGGTGCAAATGTAAACAGTGCAAGTTATGCATGTGCAATCTGAAAAAAAATGACATGTTTAGCGATATATCAAAAGACTCGACACTACAAAGATGAATCGGTTATTTCTCAACTATTAAATTTGTGGCCGGGTTAGCTCAGTTGGTAGAGCGGGCGCCCATGTATAGAGCTTTACTCCTCGGCGCAGCGGCCGCAGGTTCGACTCCGACCTGCGGCCCTTTGCTGCATGTCATTCCCCTTCTCTCTCCCCTTTCATGTCTTCAGCTGTCCTATAGAAATAAAGGCCTACAAATGCCCAAAAAAATAATCTTAAAAAAAAAAATTGATCCCCAACTATTTTGATAATCGATTGATTGGTTTGAGTCTTTTTTTTATGTAAAACAAATAAACAGTCTCTGATTCCTGCTTGTTAAATGTGAATATCTTCTAGTTTCTTCTCTCCTCTGTGACGATAAACAGAATATCTTTGAGTTGTGGACAAAACGAGACATTTGAGGACGTCATCTTGGGCTTTTTGGGAAACACTGATCCACATTTTTCACCATTTTCTGACAGTTTAGAGACCAAACAACTAATCTTTCAATCGAGGAAATAATTGACAGATTAATTGACTATGAAAACAACCGTTAGTTGCAGCCTGACTCGGCACATAGAGTCCATAAATGCTGTGCCAGTAGGGCTGCACGACATGAGGAAAATGTCAAATTGCGATTATTTTGACCAGGCCTGGAAAAGTCATTGAATTAGTGAAATCCTTGAAAGTTTTTGGAAAAGTCATGGTGAAAAAAAAAGTCATTTTGTTGTGTTTAATGAAATGAATTTTTACAGTAATCTTCCGTGGATAACGTCCATTTAATATTTTCTGCAGCTGTTGATGCAACGTAGCTCTAATACGCTTTGATGCTTGGCATTTTGTTCCGCGTTCTATCTCTCCCTCCATGTATGCCAGCTGGCTGAAATTATGTGTGATTGAGTATGGTTGCTATTTATTTTCATACGTCGGTACGTTGTGAAAGGTCATTGAAAAGTTTTTGAAATTCTCTCCATGAAAATGTGTTCCAAGACAAGACCAGGAGAACATTTACCCATGATTTCATCAGTGGAGAGAAGTAGATTACCACTACAAACCTATAGCATGTCTTAAATGTCCTTTTGGTCTCGTAGAAAAAGTATTCCATGTAGTATATATACTCCTCTGTGACGGTAAACTGAATATCTTTGAGTTGGGGACAAAACGAGACATTTGAGGACGTCATGTTGGGCTTTTTGGGAAACACTGATCCACATTTTTCACAATTTTCTGACAGTTTAGAGACCAAACAACTAATCTTTCAATCGAGGAAATAATTGACAGATTAATCGACAATGAAAACAACCGTTAGTTGCAGCCTGACTCGGCACATAGAGTCCATAAATGCTGTGCCAGTAGGGCTGCACGACATGAGGAAAATGTCAAATTGCGATTATTTTGACTGATATTGCGATAGTGATATGATTCACGATATTGGAGGGAATGATCCATTTTTTTGGCTCATCATTCTCATTTTCATTGAAACACAAATAAAAATATAGGATTTGTAGGCCCGGGACGTCTCTGCATCCCCACACTACTTCATTCAGAATGGTGGGACACGTATTTTGCCTTTAACCCTTGTGTTGACTTCGGTTCACATTGGCCCGTTTAAAATTTTTGTTTTTTATCAGAAAATATTGGGTGTAGAAATAAGCGCTGAAAATGTGTAGAAGAAAAATTGAAAAATTTAAAACGTTGGAAAAAGCAAAAACAAATTGTGAAAAAAAAAAGGCGTCACAAATGTCAGAAAAAAAAATGTTTTTTTTAAGGTTGAAGGGAAGACAACACAAGGGTTAACAAATATTGCGCTCCCCCTGCGATTTGGATAGTGCACTAGTCCATATTGCGATTTCCATACAATTGCGATTAATTGTGCAGCCCTATGTGCCAGGGATAAAAAAACAAATCCATAATTTTCATCATCTCTGTGGTCGGGCTTGTTATAAGACCACCTTCAGTTGGACAGAAAGCCATGAAGCTGAAACGAAATGTATGCCTCGTTTATTTTGGCTCGTTTGGGCTCGGCTTCATGTTTAGCTTTTTCCTTCCCTCCGCGTGACTCTCTGACGGCAGGAAATTGTTGCATGGATTTAAAACGGAAAATGTGTTCTGCAGAGTTATTCTAGTTGAGCAAATAATCACAGGTTATTATATTTTCTCAAGGGCAGGTTTATTAATGTTCTCCTCCTCCTTGGCAGACGCTCTCCCGTGCACTGTTTTCTCTCTCCGGTTCATTCTCTCTCGCTCAGTTTCTAAGCACACAGCAGTTCATGCACATCATATTTCAGCCCAGTGTTGTTCCTCAGGGTCACGGCTGTCAGAGTTTTTATATTACCAAGCTTAAAGCTCCATCTCAGGCCTTGAATTGACTTGCATTAGGATTTAGGAAGAACACCTGAGGCCCTCTTTTCTTCTCTGTGGCTCCTCACCGTCTGTGTCATACTTTATGAAATAAAGTATTAGATTTTGTAGAGAGTGATTTCTACCACGTCTATTTTTTTTTTTTTCACCTTAATTTTGCTGTGTCATTTTTGGCATTTCAAACTTAATTGTCCTCTGTTATTTGCCAAGCTTTTTAAAAGAAAGTCCCCTGGCTTTTGGTTGACATGACATCACTTCTAGAGTCTCTTTAATGCAGGAAGAGGATTAGTGTTAGAGGATGTGTTTCTTCCCCTCTGTGCTGTGGATTTAAGAGTTATGCGTCGCCACCCAGGATGTTAATGGGCCCAAAACTTCCTCCCTCAGGGTCTCACTCTCCGTCTCTGTTTGTGTTGTTAGCACCTGTGTCGTTAATGTGTCCCTGGGTGTGTGTGGTATGAAGTTAAATGGATGGAGTGTGACTGTGTTTTTGGACGTCCAGATGGTGTTTACCTCTTGACTAATGGACGAGGGTCTGCTCGCTCCTGTTTCCTCTCTGACACACTTTAAGTCTGTGTGTGTGTGTGTGTCTGTCTGTCATCTCTGTCTGTCTGTCTGTCCTCTCTGTCTGTCTGTCCTCTCTGCCTGTCTGTCTGTCTGTCTGTGTGTGTGTCTTGCTGTCTGTCTGTCTGTCTGTGTGTGTGTGTGTCTTGCTGTCTGTCTGTGTGTGTGTGTGTGTGTGTGTGTCTGTGCTCTCTGTCCTCTCTGCCTGTCTGTCTCTCTCTCTCTCTGTCTGTCTGTCTGTCTGTCTGTCTGTCTCTCTCTCTCTCTGTCTGTCTGTCTGTCTGTCTGTCTCTCTCTCTCTCTCTGTCTGTCTGTCTGTCTGTCTCTCTCTGTCTCTCTCTCTCTCTCTCTCTCTCTCTCTGCCTGTCTGTCTCTCTCTCTCTGTCTCTCTCTCTCTCTCTCTCTCTCTCTCTGCCTGTCTGTCTCTCTCTCTCTCTCTGTCTGTCTGTCTGTCTCTCTCTGTCTCTCTCTCTCTCTCTCTCCCTGCCTGTCTGTCTCTCTCTCTCTCTCTCTCTGCCTGTCTGTCTCTCTCTCTCTCTCTCTCTGTCTGTCTGTCTGTCTGTCTGTCTGTCTCTCTCTCTCTGTCTGTCTGTCTGTCTGTCTGTCTCTGTCTGTCTGTCTGTCTCTCTGTCTGTCTGTCTGTCTGTCTCGCCCTGAATGCTCAGCACCTGGACAGTACCGTATATGGACAAACAGTGCTTGAAAAATAAAAGCAAAATATCCTTTTTTTTTGCCCAGAGTGTCTTTGAGAGCTCACTTGTCTTTATTTCACAGCTCCAGCAGCTTCATTCCCAACCACATTAGCATATTATTAGCATTTGTTTTGAAAGGAAAAAAGAAATGAAAGACTGCAGGAAAGGGAACACGGGGCTGAAGATGAAAGTGGAGTGCTGCTGTATTGTTGCAGCCCGTGCTCAGACACATCACTTCATATCAGTGAGACTCTGCAGGGAGGGAGGCGCAAACCGTTTGAAACAAGAAGAACACAACCAGATTCAGGCGGAGAAACAAAAGCAACCACTCTGGCCTCGTTGTTTATCTGTTGACCCTCTGGCATTCACTGCCAGACAGTAAGCTTCCTGGAGAGCACCACTTGATGTCAATGTAACCCTCCTGTTGTCCTCGGGTCAAATTTGACCCATTTTCAAAAAGCTTCTATATCAGAAATTTGGGTTTTCGTTATAAAAAAATAGCTTGGATGGTTCCATACAACGCTCTTCACAAGTAAAATAAATGATCAGTTCACTACTTTCATTGAATTTCTTTTTCTTTTTTCAATTTTATAGCATTTGAGAAAAAAAAAAACGGATAAAAGAACGTTGAAAAAAGTGACAAAAATGATGGAAAAAGATTCAAAAACGTGGGGTGAAAAAACGTCAAAAAGCGCAGAAGAAATCGACAAAAACTAAAAAAAAATCGGAAAATAGTGACAAAAACCCCCGGGAAAAGCTTCAAAAACATCGAGAAAAGTGACAAAAACAATGAAAAAAATGACAAAAACATCAGGAAAAGTGACAAAAGTGTTGAAAAACACGACGAAAAACGTTAAAAAAATATGCAAAATATGTCTTTTTCCTTTATATACCACATGAGAAGATCAATATTTCATCATGGACTCTGGCCACCTTCCCCAAGTTTATCACACAGGACCAATTAAGATATTGATACATTCATAAATATGTTTTTATTGTATTTATTTATAATTTTTACATGTTTCCTGCTTGCAAAAATAATGCAGCATCTACTTGAAAGTGCATGAATGGGATCATTATTTGTCCTGCATACTTCGTGCAGGACAAATACCGTATTTTCCGGACTATAAGTCGCTCCGGAGTATAAGTCGCATCAGTCAAAAAATGCGTCATGAAGAGGAAAAAAACATATATAAGTCGCACTGGACTATAAGTCGCATTTATTTAGAAATTTATTTCACAAAATCCAAGACCAAGAACAGGAAAGGCAAGTTATTCAACTACACAACAGCACACAGAACAAGGGGCTGAATACGGTAGGTGTCCGGTATGTTAACCTAAGACATTAACAGTTATTCAACTACACAGTAGCACACAGAACAACTACCAGGGCGTGGAGACGTAACTGCAGCGTTGACGAGCCTCTCCCAGCAGGACGCTGTTCAAGCACCCATCTGTGGACTCGTTCCTCCAGCTCTGGCCATCTTGCTTTCAGCCCGCGATTAGCCGATTAGCTTTCTTTGTTTTCTTCATTGCAGTAAGACTAACCTTTTCGCCAGTCCCTCGCAAGTTTCTCTCTCACTCCAAACTTTCTTTGTGCTGCTCGATTACCATTTTCGGCTGCGTATTTTACTACCTGCAGTTTGTAATCTGCAGAATAAGATTTTCTTTTCTTTCTCAGTTGTCTTTAGGAGCAGCATATAGTTGTCACAAGCCTAGAGCGCCTCTCGCGGCTGTAGACGGTAATGTTTTCAGTATGAAATCCATCCATCCATCCATCCATCTTCGTCCGCTTATCCGGTAACGGGTCGCGGGGGTAGCAGCTCCAGCAGGGGACCCCAAACTTCCCTTTCCCGAGCCACATTAACCAACTCCGACTGGGGGATCCCGAGGCGTTCCCAGGCCAGGTTGGAGATATAATCCCTCCACCTAGTCCTGGGTCTTCCCCGAGGCCTCCTCCCAGCTGGACGTGCCTGGAACACCTCCCTAGGGAGGCGCCAGTATTTCAGTATGAAATAACATTTAAAAACATGTTAAATTATATATATTTTGATATATAAGTCGCACCTGACTATAAGTCGCAGGACCAGCCAAAGTATGAAAAAAAGTGCGACTTATAGTCCGGAAAATACGGTAATGATAGTTTTGCATCTCGGGGAGATTTTCTTATTTATTTTTTACACACAAGCTGCGTTTTCCTTCCAGACTTTAATTCGCAACAGTTGGTTTTTGTCACGAGTACTTTCACACAGACCGCAATTGTTACGCGCCATCGTGACGTCACAATGATGTCATATCCTGCCGGCGCGTCCGATTTATAGCGCGGGCCGAGCATAGACTGTATACAAGAATGGACCAACAGACCCCGTGTCTCTGGACGGAGACCAGTGAAGGATATTAGAAGCTCTTTTCCGGTGATGGCTGAGCGTTACTGAGCAGCCTCCAACTGAGCTTGAAGACGTAGATGTGACGTGAGCAACGTGTCTGAAAGTTGGAAGTCTTCTGGTAGCTGTGCCAAGAGAAATCTCAATCATTCCCAATCTAGCAGAGACGGAGAGCGTAGGTATATGTAAGGAGATAACATAGACACAGGCTAATTATTGATCACTAAAATGATAGTTAACATTGGTAATTAAACTTAAACAGCAAATGGAAGTCCAAACTGCCTGAGAGCTTCTCCTGTACTATACGGTAATTCCTCTACTATGCGACAGTAAGTCTATTTTTATAAAAACGTCTGCTACGGAGCCATAACGTGAGGTACAAGGTAATGGAGCCTTTTATACATTGTTGTGTTTCTTTAGAAATAAACAATGGACAAATTGATTTGATCAAGTAGGTCATCCAATCAAATCGAATCGTTGATGGCAATGCTGCTGCCAGTTCTGCGTTGTTTTCCTTTTTCTTCTTCTTCTAGTCTGTAGAAAGACCAACGTCGGTAGTCTTTGCTCATTAGCGCCACCTCTGTTCAGGAGAAGACTGCAACTAGTGTCGCGACCACCAGTGCGGGTATAAATGGTCACGGCGATCTCATGACGTCACATTTGGATGCCCCACGCGGGCTGCGGTTACTGTAAAACGGCCTTAACCGCTCCACTCCTTCGGTTCTTACCTTTCATAATATCAGTCCTAGACTGAGTAACGCGAGCATTTCACATTTTCGTGTCGTTTATTTGTAACTCTCCCCAGTGTGTAAAGGCCTTCATATTGAAACTTTGAACTTACATTACCACACCAAGGAAGAGTGGATCGATATGTTTTTTTTTTAGTTTTTATAAAACAATAGAACTGTAGAACCGGGATGCATGGATAATAATAATATAAGAAGAAAAAAAATAAAAATAAACTTCGTAGGGAGATAATCTAGCACCTTTTACATTTACCCTATTAGACAACAAAAAGGACACACAGCACATTGTTTTTCTTACTTGGAAACAAGGGCAGCAGTATGTCACTTCTGTAGGATATGTTTGGGCATTTTTAACCAATTACTTCCCTAAATTCTGTATGTGTCTTTTTCATGAGGGAGACCCATTTTTTTCCACATCCTAGTGAATTTATCCATTTGTAAATTAAGTGAGAAGTTAATTTCTTTTTTCCCAGGTATATGTTATTGATCGTATCTGCCCATTCTTAAACTGTGGGAACCAATGTCCTGTAATGTTTGTCTTTGCTGCTGTTATCATTTTCATTATTCTAAATACGTATTTGTCTATATTTCCCAGGAGAAAGTCAGCTTTACTTACTTTACTAGAATAAATGTTTTGAAGTGGTTCGGGATCTTCGTGTGAAATATTTCTTCCATTTATTTTATGTGTTTTTTAGTTTTTATATTCAGTTTTTTGTTGCGTTTGGACGTGGATTTGTCGTACGGACACATTATATCCAGGGTTCAAGATTAGCACTATCTTCTTAGCCAAATGTTTGTATGTAATGTAAGTGTGCAAATGGCTGGTAGATTTGCCTCACTCACCAGCCCAAAAAAAAAAAAGCCCCAATTGTAATCTATTGAGTGGATAATTAAAATTGAACATTCACTAGCCATTTGTGTCTTATTTAACTGGTACACCCCTTTCTTAGCGGAAACACAAGACCAAATGTTCTTTGCAAGATGTTCATCAACGCGCACAAAGGCTGCTAAATAAAGCCTGGAACCAACTGAGCGGTGTTGAGACGGCGTGCAGGCGTTTCTTTGTCAAGTCCACCCGCTGTCTGCTGACGTCCGGCCTCAGTGACCTAATCTTACATCATGGTGTGTTGGAGGTGTGTGTGTGTGTGTGTGTGTGTGGGGGGGGAGACAGGCTGACGCAGCTGCCACTTAAATATACATGAGAACACGATGAATAATTACTGCGCTCCTACCGAGTCTCCTCCGCCGTGACTGACGGAGACAACGGCGGAGGCGGCCGATTGAACGGAGCGTTTTTCCACTGGATGGACCGAGATGCAACACTGATTACACCTGTGGTTTGGAAAGCCAAACTGATTGGACCGAGTCAGTTCTAGTCCTACGCAGCAGCCTGGCCATGACCGGTAACACACACACACACACACACTAGGGGCCCTATTTTAACGATCTAAGCGCACGGCGTGAAGCGCCTCCCGCAGGTGTGTTTAGGGCGTGACCAAATCCACTTTTGCTAGTTTGACGGTGGAAAAGAAGGGTCCGTGCGCCGGGCGCATGGTTCAAAAAGGTTGTACTTAGTGTCTACATTAATCAGAGGGGTGTTTTGGGCGTAACATGCAATAAACCAATCAGAGAGTCATCTCCCATTCCTTTTAAAAGCCAGGCGCGTTTGGACCTTGGTGCTGGAGGATTTGCACCGTAATAATTTGTATATTTGTAATAACAGTGGAGTCTTGGAAGTTGCCGCTGGGTTGCGACATGTTTTTTTCCGAGTTTGTTGAGCTACTGCTTTCATCTGACACCACAGACTTGTTTCTGGCCCTGCTTTGTAAAGGAAAAATGACTTGAAAACAGAAATACCTTCTCACTTGGCAAAAAAATACAGTTCTGTGCTGCTGTTCATTCTGGAGCAAACGGGCCAAATAGAACCAGGAAACACTCTGTGTGTTTCTCTCTCTGACTGCAGGACTGCGTCTTGTGAAAAGCACAGCAGCAGAGTAGAAGTGTTTTAAGGGCAGCGCTGTGTGATGACTCATGCTGAAGGTTGGACTCTCTCAGAGGAGATGCTGAACAGAAAGAGCACAGGGTGTGTGTGTGTGTTTGTGTTTAGACAGCTTATCTCTCCTCCTTGCATATCTGCATGATGTCTGTCCTGCTTATTTTCACATTCACTTGAGACTCTCTCTCTCTCTCTCACTCACACACACACACACACACACACACACACACACACACACACACACACACACACACCTTGCTGCAGGCTGTCAGTTGTCCTTGTCACGGCATGATTCATAGCTAAAGGAGGATACTGTGTTCTTGTACTATTCTTACTTCACATGGTGAGACACAGCAGGGCACTTCTCCTTCCAATGCACACACGCATACTGTACATTGCACTGTGTATATAGATACACACACACACACACACACACACACACACACACACATTGAACACATGCACGTACACTCAGTTTCTGCTTAGGGCTGCTTGTTCTTTCGAATTGGTCACTTCCACTTTAGATTTGCTGGATTTTGTTTTTGTTTCTTCAATGATAACGTGATTTGCCACATGTTAAAACTCCTGTTTCTAAACCAAGTTCTTAAGATATGAAATAACATCAGATCTTTCTTAGTAGACAAGAAGAAATGTTATGTTTTTAGGAAGGCTTCCTCCAGGAATAAAACTGTAAGACTGCCATCTATTTTACAGTTCCTTAAAAGGATATTCTGCAGTTTTTGCTCAAGTTTTGGTAATTTGGTTCGCCGAAATTACCAAAACATATCTGCTCAGATACCTCTAGTCCTGTCTATCTATGAGATAGTTTTGGTTCTGTCCATCCATGTTCTAAAAACCCTTCTCCTTTTACTCCAATACAGTCTGGGCAAATAGCATGCAGTTTGTGTTGCTTCGAACACTGAACACTTACTTTAATCAAACAGTCAACACGTAACAGGGACAGTGTTTGAGTCATTTGTGTCAACCCATTCTTTAAAGGGGCAGTGGTGGCCTAAAGGTTAGAGAAGTGAGCTTTGGACCGGGAGGTTCAATCCCCAGACCGGCAGGATAAAATCTGGGTGGGGAAAGTGAAAGAGCAGAGCTTGTCCCTCCCTCATTACCACCACTGAGGTGCCCTTGAGCAAGGCTCTTAACCCCAACTGCGAGAGACTGTGGCCAGCAGATCAGACTGTGGTTGTACTGGGCAGCTTCCAGGTATGAATGTGGAACTGTTCAAATGAGAAGTTGTTCTCAATCGACTTACAGGGTTTAAAAAAAAAAAATCAGCGGTGGAACCAATGGTGGAATGGTGTTAAATTAGAAGTGAGCTTGAGTGACGTGAGCAACCTGTCTGAAAGTTGTAAGTCTGTTGAGAAATCTCAATCATTCGTAATTAGTAATTACACTTAAAGCCCATGTTGCAGGGTTTATTTTCTAATGAATTTGTGCAATTTGCTTGTTGGTAATAAACATTTAAACTGTTACCCAACAACATCAAATACAATGGATATCACAAAACGGAATAAAATACGAAAAAGTAGTACTATTTTACAGCGGTTTGCAATGATTCTCTTTTCCCCCCACAATGCATTGCATTACGTCACGTTGGGGAGACGACAGACGAAAGCCCCGTCTCTGTCCTAATACATCCATGGTCTCTGTTCACTGTCTATGGGCTCGTCTCTACCACTGGTGTTGCAAAATATGGCTTTTGGTCTCGACCGAGCCCATGTGTCTTTATTTTTTTTTTTTATGTGTATAATAATATTGGAGGGAAAGTGAAACACAGCTTGGACGGGGATGCTGTTCGGCTTTTCACAAGTTTAGACAGCTAGCTAAGCCGACGTTTGCTAACGTTAGCGCAACAGCGTTAGCCTGGACTGCTAGCTATGTAAATATTACGACTGCCTTCGGAGTTTCCTATATCTGCGTCCACGTTGTCAACATAAGACCTGTTGCGTTAGTGCTCCTTTTGTACCATCATTTTATTGAATGAAATGTTAAGCTTCGCTCCTACGAGATGGGTGGGTTTTTGTTAGCTACATACAAAGCTAACTGGCTATAGTTAGCCTGTATGCTAGCGGAATTAGCTAACGTTGCATAACCAGCCAGCAACTTCGGCAATCAGCAGTAGTTTCGGTAAGCTAACCACGACAGTACTGTCGCCCACAATCAACCTCTCCTGCTAAAAGCAGTCAACCTGCAGTGATATTTGAAATAGAGACGCTTGTGGATGTGTTAGCTGTCGTGGTTAGCTCGCCAGAACTACTGCCGAAGCTGCTGGCTGGCTACGCAACATTAGCTAATTTCGCTAGCACAGGCTAACTATAGCCAGTTAACTTTGTGTGTAACGTAGCTAACAAAAACCCACCCATCTCGTAGGAGCGAAGCTTAACATTTCATTCAATACAATTATGGTACAAAAGGAGCACTAACGCCACATGTCTTATGTTGACAACGTGGATATTTACCAAGCCGTCTAGGCTAACGCTGTTGCGCTAACGTTAGCAAAGCGTCGGCGTAGCTTTAGCTAGCTGTCTAAACTTGTGAAAAGCCGAACAGCATCCTCATCCAAGTAATAAATGAACACTAGGCTAATATGTTGTTACTGGAGCTAGTAGGGTCCATCAAAACGTGAGATATCTAATCGAAAATGTGTTTACAACGTCGGGGGATTTCACAGGTGGGACTGACTGGCAAGTTAGCCCATAGCTAACATGATGCCTTCTATTTCTTGATCTAGCTAGATTACCAGTACTTATCTGAACTAACAACATGATCACTGTCACTAGATATAAAGAAAACATTGACTTTCACTCGGTGCTATTCACTGACAGTAAAAACACCTCTTCCACCTCTTCCTCATCCCAGTCAGTCACCATAGTTCTAGTACTAGGCTGATACACAGTCACCATAGTTCTAGTACTAGGCTGATATACAGTCACCATAGTTCTAGTACTAGGCTGATACAGTCACCATAGTTCTAGTACTAGGCTGATACACAGTCACCATAGTTCTAGTACTAAGCTGATACACAGTCACCATAGTTCTAGTACTAGGCTGATACACAGTCACCATAGTTCTAGTACTAGGCTGATATACAGTCACCATAGTTCTAGTACTAGGCTGATACAGTCACCATAGTTCTAGTACTAGGCTGATACACAGTCACCATAGTTCTAGTACTAAGCTGATACACAGTCACCATAGTTCTAGTACTAGGCTGATACACAGTCACCATAGTTCTAGTACTAGGCTGATACACAGTCACCATAGTTCTAGTACTAGGCTGATACACAGTCACCATAGTTCTAGTACTAGGCTGATACACAGTCACCATAGTTCTAGTACTAGGCTGAGGCACGTCTCCCCAACGTGACGTCATCACCGAATTGCGTTAAAAAACCCACTAAACGACTAAAACTGTAAAAACTGGCCTTTAACACTATTTGGTGACATTTTTAACAATGATATACATATGTTGAGTGCTTTATGTACCCATTAATCAACAGTGGTGGTTAACCTGCAACATGGGCTTTAAACAGCCTGAGAGCTTCTCCTGTAGTAATTCCTCTACTATGTGACAGTAAGTCGCGTGGTTATGACACAATCGTTAGCCTATTTTTACAAAAACGTCTGCTACGGAGCCATAACATGAGATACAAGGTAATGGAGCCTTTTATACATTGTTTATACATATTCTTTAGAAATAAACAATGAACAGAGTCTTTAAACGCTTCAGATGTAAAGTTATTTGCTGTCAGAGTGACGTCAAAATGAATGGGAGTCAATGGGATGCTAACGGGGGGTGATGGCGACATAGGAGCCTACGCGTTGTGGAGAGAGGCTTACCCCCTTGGTTAAAACAGCTTTTTTTGGGGGGGCGGGGGGGGAGAGAGAGAGAGAGAGAGAGAGAGAGAGAGAGAGAGAGAGAGAGGAATAAGAACCACCGATCAGCCTGAAGGTACAGATCATCCCTCATACTGTATCTTCTCCAGGACATACACATATATATGAACATTAATAAGCTTCCTCCGTCCTTTGAGATTGAGTTAGTGCGTGTGTTGACTGGAGTAATCCATAAAACCGAAAAGCGCTTTTCCCGTATGGATGAGACATTCCATGCATTTCCCCCTTTCTTTTACAATCCATTTAGTGTGATGATTAATATTTAATATGAGCTGATATTAGCATGTGTTGCGGCTCAGTTTCTTTCCTTTAAATGTTCTCTTTTGCAGTCTTTTACGTTTTCATTTCACCTTCTCTCCATTGTCGCCTCCGTTTTTCTTCATTCCCGTTGCCACTCTGCCGTCTTCTCTCCGTCTTTGCTTCACTCTTCCTCCTTCCTTTCTCTCTGCTTTGATCCGTTGATCCTCTTTAAGCTGAGAAGGAGAAGCTTAAGCTTAACAAGAGTCACTGGGTGTGTTGGCAGGCGAACGGTAACTTGGGTCTGCTCAGCGGGGCTCCACACCACGGCAGCGTCCTGGTTTGATCTTATAAAAAAGGGGCTTTAGTGTAGAGCTGCAAAGACAAATCGATTAATCGATTAGTTGTCAACTTTTAAATTAACTGCAAACTATTTTGATCATCAGTTTGAGTCATTTTTTTATGGAAAAAAGCTTGTTAAATGTGAATATGTTCTAGTCTCTTCTCTCCTCTGAGACAGTGAACTGAATATCTTTGAGTTGGGGACGAAACAAGACATTTGAAGACGTCATCTTGGGGTTTTGGGGAACTCTCATTATTTCACCCCATTTTATAGAACCAACAACTAATCGATTAATCCAAAAAAATAATGTAAATTGCAGCAATGGATGTCGTCGGGCCTATTTTAGGGGGTGTGAAGCTACCCTATAATGTCCCTAAGTCGTCTCCCCCACACACACACACACACACACACACACACACACACACACACACACACACACACACACGAGACTAATAATAAGATTTAGATTAATTAGTTTTTTACAGTGCACTCTGTATCACTCACTACATTGAATCCATCTTCCTTCACCACACGTGTCTACAAGCCAACGTTACAGTAACTTTTGTTCAACAGGAGGAGAAATTGAAGAAGAGAATATGTCTGTCCCTTTTTACTCGTTAACATCTTGGCTCCTTGTCTGGCTCTTTACATACGTGTAGTTCTAATACAGTAACAAAAGATGTGAGTGCAAAGATTTCAATCCTAGTGTTGCACACGTGAATAAGGACTCAGTGTGACTTAGTATTTTCTTCCTTTACTGCAAAATACACAGACATTGTGTACATTGTTAACACATTTCTGTCCAGCGTTTGCTCTTAGCACTACCATACAATGTACGTGCTTTGACTCTGTTTACTCCTGACACTTACACAAAACTTGCTTCCGACTAATGCAAAACAAATACATATTACTCAAACTATTACTGTGGCTCTCTGTTTCATCATGACTGCATTCACAGTTGGGCAAAAGCATTTCAAACACACACATAAAATATAGCAACGCTGGGTCCCAGCAAAAGTTAGCTTAGCTGCTACATTTACATGGCTAACAACAAAAGTTACGTGTCACTTCAACATACGCAGTCAGAATATACGGCCAACTTTCCCACCATCACTACAATCTCCTGACACCATGCTACACATCTGCTTATTACCCATTTTATGTTTTCTTACCTGCAAAATACACAGACATTGCGTACATTGTTAACACATTTCTGTCCAGCGTTTGCTCTTAGCACTACCATACAATGTACGTGCTTTGACTCGGTTTACACCTGACAGAAGCGCTTATTATTATTATTTAAGGGTATACTCCCTCTTGTGGCTGAAGGGAGCAACAACCTGTTTCTACTACAATGCCTGACTCTTTTAACAACATAAAGCAATGCACGTTTTAATGAACATGAACTGTTATAATGCAATTAAATTAAATAAATAATTTTACATAATATATATGGGTGGTGGCTTTTCCTATGAACTAAACAGTATAACTTATTTTATGACCTGGTCCTCACACTAGGGACGTCCCTGGTTGCAGCCCTACTTCAGTGACTTTTTCGTCACTCGTTTGCGATCTAACCCTTGTGTTGTCTTCCCTTTGACCATGAAAAACGTGTTTTCCCTATCTCAACGTTTTAGTTGCTCTTTGCAAAAATGTTTATGTTTTTGTGTTGTTTTTTCAAATTTTCACTTTTTTCCAATGTCTTTGTCCCTTTTTTTGACCTTTTGTCGACGTTTATGGCGCTTTCTTCCGGTGTTTTTGAAGTTTTTTTTCATCGATTTTGTCGCTTTTTTGAATATACACACATTATTTTTAAAAACGGGTCAAATTTGACCCGAAGTCAACATGAGAGTTAAATAAGTTGTAGTTGCTTGTCAGACTCAGCAGTGAGGTAGCAATGCTGCTGTTGAAATGTGCTCCTAATAATAATTTATACTTTATTAATCCCGCAAGGGAAATTACAATGAATGCTCCTGAATGTGAGCCGGCGTTTGTTTTGTTTGTCAAGTGTGAAGGAAGGCGAGAAGCCGGGAGGCGTTACGGGTCTGACTTCCCATCTTACATCTCACAACTTCAGCAGACGAGAGCCTCGACAAGTCCAGCGGTGCATCCAGTGATGAGATGGAAAGTATTATGCAGAGCGAAGGGGATGGAGGGCAGAAAAGAGCAACAGCGGTGATGGACAGAATAAATAAATCAAGCCAGGGTGTAATATCAAACTCACAGGGGTGGGGGGGGTAGAGGAGGCGAAGGGAACAGCCCTGTCTGGCCTTGTGTACCTGCTGTCTGCTCTGTCAGAGGAAGGGAAAGAAACGTTCACTGAGAAATGATGCACACAGATTTTAATATTTCTTCGTGCATATTTTTAAGCTGTTAGAAAGTTTACACAAGTCTCTGGGTTTATTTTCTCTTCTATGTAACTTTAACAAACGCCAACGCGCTTCATGTCTACCGAATGAACTAGAAGACTTTAAACAGACTCTGAAAAGACTAAAGTCTGACACCATCTCACATCTAAAGACAACCATCTCACATCTAACTAAAGACTGGGGATCTTGCAGGGTCACACATCGCACGACTACAACTAGATTAGTTTTGAAAAATGTCACCAAAATGTCACTGACTTAAAGGTCCAATGTGTGGGAATTTCTCCCATCTAGCGTTGAAATCATATATCGCAATCAACTCTCTCGCGCCACGCAGTTCAAAGTACGTATTACAGCTCCGGTAGCCGTTCGGCGTCTCTTTCGATCCCCTTTTCCTTCATCAGGTCTTTCCATCTTTGGAAGGCAGCTCCAATGTTCACTCTTTTTTATGATGACACCGGTCTCTTGCCCTTTTCAATATCTGTTTTCTTTTTCTGGGGGAAGAAGAAGAAGAAGAAGAAGAAGAAGACTCCTGTTCCTGAAATTTGGATTTTGAATACGTGTGGTCCTCCATGTTTCCTTCTTCATACTTGCCGGGGCCGGGAAGCTACAATACCCATTAGCAGCATTAGCAGCAGCTGTGAGTTTATCATGTGACAGAGAAAACGTGAAAGGCGGAGCAGTATGTCCTGTATGTCCCTTACCGGCTAACGTATTTCAAGACGGCGCATGAATATGGAGCGTCTACCCCAGTTCATGCAGATGAATGTCTTCAGTACATTACTACGCTGGTCGCCGCAGTGACGGCGCCGTTGATTACAGGAAGGTGTTTACGTAGGTGGAGCGTTCAATGCAGTAGGCTGTGAGAAAGTGAAAATGGAACTCGTGAGCAGAAAAAGTGTAGTTTGGCAGTACTTTCAGTCAAAAGAAGACCATTCAAGTCCAGCTACATGTTCAATTTACAATGCCAATTAGTCTGGTGGTGGCGAGGACCCTAAACACTACACAACATCACCGCTGTTACAACATCTGGTATGAAACAGCTGGAAGAATATGAGTTGTGCATGAAGGAATCTACAGACAGCAGCCAAAATGCAGCAACTTCAGGTACGGCAAAGGAAGGACAGTCACAGCTAAAAGCTGGTGTTAACCAGACAGGGCCTCTCCCGGGCTGTCAGCCGTTCTCTCGGTAAATGAGTCTCCCTACAGTGGGAGCGGAGCTAACGTTAGCTTTCTCATTTCACCCACCCAACATGCCTTCATCATACATCTGGCGATAGCGATGTGCTTTCCTACGATGTAAGAAGAGCGTGTGAACTCAACATTAAGTTGTTACATTTAACTATTTTAGAGGCTGTGGACGTTGTTCACTTCATTAATGTGTTCACTGTGTTCATGGACTGAGGACGGGAGGAGGATTCGGTATTCGGTTTTGGATTTGGCAGAATCTTGACCAGTGGATTCGGTATTCGGCTGAACCCCAAAAATCTGGATTCGGTGCATCCCCTTTGTTAACTAATTAGTTGTTCGGATAGTTTGTTATTTCAGTCACTTATAGCGAGGGATGAATAGGCCAGAGAACACTAACCTGAGATTTGACCTAAGTTTGACCAGGGCTAATAAGTAAAGGAGTCAGTGTGACCAGACACCAGTATAAAAAGGTCTTCTGGAGCCCTTTACTGCAAATTACTTCAACTTTGAAACTTTTGTCAGTGCATTAACTCACAAAAGTGGGATCAGCTTTTTTATGATCTTACTCCTAATGTGGCTCTTAATTACAAGATTTAAATAGGCTAATAAATAATTGATGCATGCGAGCGGTCTCACATAATAAAAGCTCTTTATACACCCCAGCAGGAGTTTCTCGGGGGGGATTGATTTCATAACAAACACTCCCATTTTGCAGAATTAAGCTCATGTGCTGTTGACTGTGTAGCCCCTGGGCTCTATCTGCTGCTCCGCTCACCTCATCGGTCATCGCCGCAACCATTACAATCTTTCTTCACCGTGGCCGACTTTAATTGGGTGAGAAAAACGTGGGGAGTGTATTCGGCAGTCCAGGGGCCCTTGAGTCAGCCGTCAGCCGTCAGCCGCCGCTGAACCTGTAATTACCAGCGGCCACCTCTGCATATCTGCCGGCAGATCTTCATTAAGTCTCCTAAATCTCCTTTTCTTGCTCTCGCACATTTGCTAATTTTTCTCCATCACTCACTTGCGCAGACTGTTTTCTCATTTTCTACCTTCTTGTTGCTCCATCTTCTCTTTTTTTTTTTGCTTCACACTTTGGGTTTCACCTCCTACCTCATTAGCAGCGACAGGCTCCTAGCCTTCCAAACCTTCCAGCCAAGCGTGGAAAAGTAGAGCTTTGGATGGATAGACCTAAGTGTTTTTCTCTCTCTCTCTCTGAGTATGTGTGTGTATGAAAACATTAACCTGACTCCATTTCCAGCCATGCAGATGTTCCACTACTTTGCAGCTAAGATGGGCTGTTCATTTTCTCCTTTTTTTTCCCTTTTCTGCTGGGCTGTGTTCAGCTAATTACCTCCTGCCTCTACATGTAGGGTTGGCTTCCTAATCGACCGGTATCTACCGGACCGAATGACAACGCAGATTTCGGGGTGGCTCGTTTCACTGCCACTTAAATGCCTGCGCTTCTCTCTGATGCTCCGAAACGGACGTTACAGGCAACAGAAGCATCGCTGCTCGTGACGCTAGTTAACATTACACTTGGCAGCAGGTAACGTTAGCTTACTGCAGGGGTGGCGAACCTGTGGCTCTGGAGCCGTATGCGGCTCTTTGCCTGCTCCTGTGAGGCTCTTACTGTGTGGCTGGGGGCTGTGTCATTGGTTGATTGTTGTTTTTAACTTTTCTGAAACAAACAGTATTTCAGATAAGTAAAAAAAAAAAACACATTTGAATGCATCTGCCAATACATTTGCCAATTATTTTAAAATGGAAAATAATGCAGCAGAGTTTTGAGGACAGATTCTGCAACCTGAGGAAAAACAGCGGCCACAGATCACCTTCCTCGTTAACCCTTTCACTGCTGAATCCGATTGTTTGAAAGCCCCTCTAGTGACAGATGAGTGAGAGAGTCGCTTCGAGTGGCCACAACGGAGTTCAAGCAAGACCTGAAAGGGATTGTGGACAACAAAGACTGTCAGGTTTCCCACTGAGTCAGTCTAAGTGAGAAAAAAAACTATGAAAACTGCTATGTATTATGACTGTCATCAGATCTGGAAGACACTATTGCTGTTGTAGTGTGGACGTGCATGTGTTGTGTGGCTTTTTGCTATGGTGCGGTTTTTTTTGTGGCTCTTTATACCTAACTGGTTGGCCACCCCTGGCTTACTGTTAGCTAGTAGCTAGCTTAAACACGGTTAAGACAGCTAAACGGTGTGAAGTGCGTCTGTATTTCACTGGAAATGATTCCAACAGCGGGACGTCCCAACAGTCTGTAGCTAAAGACACAGAGGAAACTTGGTGACCTTTGAGACACCGTGGACATTGCCGCTGCTGGAGAAACAACACCGACGGGACTTAATGATGCATTCAAGTGCACCTCGAGAAACTATCTGTTTGTGTAAAGTACCCTTCTTGCATCTAGTGGTTCTTCTTTTATGTTGTTTAACAGCAACTGACTGGTAAAACAAGTTTGTCTTATTACATTTTAAATAAATTATTTAAATTTTGACCATACGGCCTTAGCAATAAACGAGCCGTTTGTCTTTAATGTCGCCAACTGTCATATGGTGCTTTTCTTTTTTCTTCTTAAAGTATCGGTTCACGCACCGTTTAGGCCCGGGCACCTTTTTAGAAGTATCGATTTATCACCGGTATTGGAAAAGACCCAAACTATACCTAACCTCACCTAGGGCTGCTCGATTATGGAAAAAATCATAATCACAATTGTTTTGGTCAATATTGAAATCTGGATTATATAACACGATTACTTATTGACTTTTGGAAAGATGTTGCATTTATAACAATAGGGGTGCACGATTCAGAAAACGTCACGATTCAATATCAATTTTTAGGCTCAATATTTGATTAAAAATCAATTTTCGATTCAAAAACGATTCTCGATTCAAAAAACGATTCACAGTACGTAAATGTAGTTAATTTTCCCATGTGATTGCAGTAGACATACAATTAAAAAAAAAAATTCTATGAATCGATTTTGAATCGGTAGAGCTTGAATCGCGATACGAATGTGAATTGATTTTGCTCACCACCATTGAACAAACTAAACAGTGAAAACACCTTGAACTGTGAACTTTCCTTTCATACTTTTCCTGTTTTAACTTGGTGAATTTCTCTTCAAAACACGAGACAAAATAGGAGTTTACTTGCAAAATATAATGTGCAAAATAATCGTTTTTTTTCCCCCCCTCGTTTACATTGTTTTTGTGATCGTTAGGAGCCAAAATCATGATCAAAAGTCGAATAGTTGCACAGCCCTATACCTGACTTTATGCACATGAAATTCATCCACAGAAACACCCTCAGACACACACCAGAATCAGGTTTCCTGCTTCATTGGCTGCCACTTGATTTTTGACTAAATTGAGTTTACACACACACACACACACACACACACACACACACACACACACACACACACACACAGTTTCTCATGCAAAAAGTAACCTCCTGCGGTGAGATCCAGCATGACTGACTGCAGACAGCAATTAGGGACAGACCATGAAAAATTAAGTGTCTGCGTGCGATCAGTGCACATTTGGAATGCATGGAGGAAAAGAAACAAAGCACCACATCAGCTGGGGCTCCAGGCAACTTATTTCTCTGAAATAATTAGCCCTTTTTTTCATTCACTTATTCCATTTGTTCTGCCCTTTTACTTTTTGAACACTGCCAACTGCATTTAAATGAGAATACACGTGGGAGGGATGTGTGTGATGAAGCCAGAATCATAACCATAGTTTGTTTGTCTTAATGTTGTAATCAGTAGTGAATGGATATTTAGTTAGGGTATCCATTACCACACACATCTTGCGGGAGAGACTGAAGGTGCGTTCATAAAGTACAGAATAAAATACAAATATTATTTGGAGGCTGCAAATTAGGGCTAGACTAGTCTCGCATTGCCAGAGGTCTGGCCACATACAATATTAAATGAAGTTAACTGTTGACACAATGTATCGCCGTGTGAAAGCGTCTCTTTCAGTGGGCTATAAAACTAAAAATACAAAAAACATAGAATAATACAAACTTGTGCATTAATTCAGTCATTGGTTTTACAAGGATATTGATCCACAAGTGTTGACTGATGGACATTATCCATCTTACAATGAGAGCCATTTTGCACATGGGGCTGGAAACTTAACACTCATCCACTGACACAGACCTACAAACACACGCAGACAGACACACACCTTAGCTGTGTTGGAAACCGTTGCCTAAGTTACAAGGCAGAGAGCCAGCTGATTAATGAGTCAACTTAACTTCATGCTTCATCCACACAAAGCACATTGCTATTGCCACGGGTGACCGCTTTATTCGGCTCGTTTTCTGTGAAGTTAAGGCGGAGTTAGCAAGCTAACGTTAGGCAACTAACATCGGCTGGCTGGCTTGCTGGTTCCGCCGTGCTGTCATGCTGCATCGGTTACAGAGAATGAGCTGAACAGCGAGCTGGGTGTAACGTTAGCGGTCAGCTGACCCACTGCCGCTGGGTCTAACGTTAGCGGTCCGCAGACCCACTGCCGCTGGGTCTAACGTTAGCGGTCCGCAGACCCACTGCCGCTGGGTCTAACGTTAGCGGTCCGCAGACCCGCTGCCTCTGGGTTCAATGTTAGCAGTCAGCTGACCCACTGCTGCTGGGTCTAACGTTAGCGGTCCGCTGACCCACTGCCGCTGGGTTCAATGTTAGCGGTCCGCTGACCCACTGCCGCTGGGTCTAACGTTAGCGGTCCGCTGACCCACTACCCCTGGGTCTAACGTTAGCGGTCCGCTGACCCACTGCCCCTGGGTTTAATGTTAGCGGTCCGCTGACCCACTGCTGCTGGGTCTAACGTTAGCGGTCCGCTGACCCACTGCCGCTGGGTCTAATATTAGCGGTCCGCTGACCCACTACCCCTGGGTCTAACGTTAGCGGTCCGCTGACCCACTGCCCCTGGGTTTAATGTTAGCGGTCCGCTGACCCACTGCTGCTGGGTCTAACGTTAACGGTCTGCTGGCACACTGCCGCTGGGTCTAACGTTAGCGGTCCGCTGACCCACTGCCGCTGGGTCTAATATTAGCGGTCTGCTGACCCACTGCTGCTGGGTCTAATGTTAGCGGTCCGCTGACCCACTGCCGCTGGGTCTAATATTAGCGGTCCGCTGACCCACTGCTGCTGGGTCTAACGTTAGCGGTCCGCTGACCCACTGTCGCTGGGTCTAACGTTAGCGGTCCGCTGACCCGTTGTTGCTGGGTCTAACGTTAGCAGTCCACTGACCCACTGTCGCTGGGTCTAACGTTAGCAGTCCGCTGACCCACTGTCGCTGGGTCTAACGTTAGCGGTCCGCTGACCCACTGCTGCTGGGTCTAACGTTAACGGTCTGCTGGCACACTGCCGCTGGGTCTAACGTTAGCGGTCCACTGACCCACTGCTGCTGGGTCTAACGTTAGCAGTCCACTGACCCACTGCCGCTGGGTCTAGCGTTAGTGGTCCGCTGACCCACTGCCGCTGGGTCTAACTGTCCGTCCTCACTCCCTGCAACTCCGAGACCGTCTCCCGAGCTGCATCGGGCGGCTCTCATTTACAGTTTACAGTTTACGGCCCACTGCCGCGTATTGCCACCGTGACAACTAACAACAATCGCCATTTAGTTGTGTACCAATCAAATGACCACGGGAAACAAAGTTCAATGGCCTTTCTATCCATTTTATTTCTATGGCCCACGCATAAACTTTACTGGAACACAGTGTCCTTGTCACCTTGGCAACTGATGCTGTGAATGTGTGAGATGACTCACTCACCTCTTCTTGTTTCTGTTTCTCCTCCTGTTCTGTTTTCGCTCTGAGGCTCCTGTGCAGATCGATGGCTTTATCGAGCCTCGGTTGCTTGGTTTTTTCATTAACTTTGGGAGTGTGTTTGTGTTCAACAAGGCAAGCTTGGTTTCACCCTGAACAATCTGTATGTTAGTTTATGTTTGTGTGTCCGGCGGGGGGAGATTTGGGAGTAATGCAGGTTTTGTTTATTCCCATACAGCAGATCAAAGTAGAGTGGATATAAAATATGGCTCTGCTCTCTGGATCCCCACAGGCTTCTGCTTTGGTTTTTCGCCACTGTAACTCCAACAGAGCACAGACACATTTTCACAGTGTTCAGAATGTTCACACAAACAATCTTCAGAGAGCCCAGAAGGTCTATCTGGGTTTGATCCGGGGCTACGTTTTGCTTTAGGCCATTTCCCATCCATATTCAGAATATAAATCTCTAATTCTTATTGTAGAGGTGTCTTTGTGTCTGCATTTCTGTTGATTTCTCTCATATTCCTGTGAGAAGAATAACTCCACTGTGGTGTGGTGATGAAATGTTCGCTCCAAGGACTCTCTGCTCAAAGATTAGGACACGCATTTACACTCACTCACGGTTTGTTTTTCTTTCATCAGCTGGTTTGTGTTTTTCTAGTCTTGCTCAGATTAATTCTCATCTTCCAGGACAAACTTTTCACTCTTACGTAATTCTTTTGTCCGTCTGAAAATAGTGTTGTGACTAGAATTGTGTGTGTGTTTGTGTTAGTTAACAATTAGTCCTGGACTGTGCAAAAAAAAAAAAAAAAAAAAACCCTTCATCTTTCTTCTGTCTGCCTCCCTGGCTCACCTTTTTTTCTCTCCATCCAAATCTTTCTATTTTCTTTCCCTTCTTTTCAGGTAATTGAATCTCAGGCTCGGCACGCTCACACACACACACACACACACACACACACACACACACACACACACACTTCTTATTGATCTCACACACAAATCCTGTTCAATCCAGACTCACTCAGACAGCTGTCTCAGTAGTTAGTGTTTTATTTATTGGACTGTAAAGGACACACACACACACACACACACACACACACACACACACACACACACACACACACACACACACACACACACACACACACACACACACACACTCACTCACTCTTATCTCTGCATGTCTTTGTAAGCGGACCTGGCACTGTGGCTGAGCCATTGATTGACAGGTGGACTGATTGCGTGCAGGGATTGATTAGTGAGTTCTAGTGAGGCGGAACTTCCTCCAGGAAGTGGAATATCAGCTGTAATTATACAGGATTTGATTGGCGTTTGCCTCAACGTGTCAGTGTGTGTGTGTGTGTGTGTGTGTGTGTGTGTGTGAGATCCATGACAGCATGACTGCCGTGTGTGTGTGTGTGTGTTTCTGCGACTAGTTTGAGTTTAATCTCTGTATTTGAAGTAAGGAAATTGTAGGTGTGATGCATACCAGCCCAAAAATGAATTGAACCCTTGAATTACAGCAGTACGTGTTGATGACGTTACATCAAGGGCCCCAATGCAATACATACTTGAATGAAGAGATTCTTTCTTAAGTGGCTTTAACCAGTGATAAAAACCTCGCCGAGTGATTCCGACCTGTGATACGTGTCCACCTTTCTCCACACGGGGAAACACATTTCAGGGCAGTACGTTTAAGATTAGGATTATTTTAGTGGACAACTAATGGGCTAATTGATTCATCTTTGCAGCTCTAGTCCGATCCAATACCTATATTTACCTAAATTGGGTTAAATATGGATAATTATATAACGGCTGTAGACTACTGAGTGATTTTAGGACTGCAGTGGAGCCGGTGACAGTTGTACCTAATGGATAAAAGATGGATGGATACGAAAATGTGCGTTTTTATAAATGTCAACACTAATAGGCCCTAGTGTGTTTGTTTGTTTGTGCGTGTGTGTGTGTGTTGTCCTCACACCCTGGCAGCTCTGGTTAATGATGTTTTGAACGCAGCATGTTTTTTTTCATTTGCACTTTGAGACAAGTGTGTGTGTGTGTGTGTGTGTGTGTGCATGTTTGGTTTCTTACACAGAGAGCAGAGTGTGACAACCACATGGGGTGGCAGTGGGAGGGATAACTACACACACACACACACACACACACACACACACACGCACACACACGCACGCACACGCTTGTCTCGCCCATTTTCCAGTTGTTCTCGGTGACTGCTTCTTATCTGCCTCTCTGGTTAACTTACACACATAACTGTGTCTGTGTTTGAAGTTTAGGCTAATTATTTTGTTTATGTATTTTTCCAAAAGATTTTTTTTGGAGCACCAACATGCTCCACACCAACATGCATGGTGCAGTTTAGGACCTGTAACGACTATCAGTGGAACCGTATTTCCATCTGTTCTCACCACCGGTAATGAAAACTGCAGGGTCGTCCAAATCACAACAACATTTTTGATATGCGGCTTAAAATAAGACAGAATGTGGTAGATTTTCAGCGCAAATGTTTGTACAACAATATCTTAGTCAGTTAGTCAACAAATTGGTCATTTTGGTCTTAGTCGACTAAGATTTTGTTAGTCTATTAGTCATTTCTTTATGCTTATTAATGCTGAATGACTTATTTCCCCAAAACATATGAGCACATTTCCGGAAAACACCACATTTAAAGTGTTCCTATTGCAAGTTTCTTTGTGGAGAAACTCAGTTTTACAGATGGTAAATGGACCGCATTTATGGCGCTTTTCTGGTCTTAACGTCCACTCAAAGTGCACAGATCTGCCGATTAAATCAACTAATTGATTAGTCGACAAAATTATGAGTGTTTGTCGACTAAGAATTTTTTGAAGTCATGGACAGCCCTACATTATTGGCATCTTGGTGGCTTATTTGGAAACCTGCTATACTTAGTTTTATTAGCTCCCCCCTCACGCTTTTTATCTTGTAAGCGCGCACACACACACACACACACACACACACACACACACACACACACACACACACACGCACAAATGAATGGCCATTAATTAGGAGAGTGAGCGATTGCCTCTCTAATGGAGCAGAGCCATTCTGTACGGAGCTGATGTATAGTTTTAGGTCTGATACGACCCACCGGTCTCCTCTGGTCTCAAACCTAATGTCCCACATCAATCACTCTAACTGGGTTACAGCCCGCCCAGCGCTCTCCATCGCTTCTCTGTCCTCCTGCTACCTCGCTCTTCGTCTCTTTCCTCCCTTGCCTCCGTTCAGCCAGGCTGCCTCCCAGTTTTGCTCAGTCTGTGTTTTTGTTGAAGTCTAAAACAAGTTATTTAGCGCTCCAACTGCAGCCCCTGGTCTCCATCTCCAGACACAGAGCTGGGCTCAGTCCGATTCAGCAGATATGTGATCTCTATCGACCACATCAGTTTAGGAGAAGATCCCATTACGGCTTCTTCTTTTTCTCCATGGATTCCTTCGTCTCTCCCTCCGCCTCCCTCTCTGTGTATCTGCAGCTTTTATTTTTCTCCCGTGCATTATGTTGCCAGCCATCCATCACCCGTATTGATCCGTACTAGAGGTATTAGTTATTAGGAGAAACGCCTGCCTTGTGCATCTGAAGGTGCGTGTTTTGTGCGTCTAAAAAGAATCAGAAAGTTTATTCAACAAAAAACTAATCATTAACAGTGGCACAGTTGCTGGGTCATTGTTTTAGATTGTATTACAGAATATTTCATGGTCCGCATTTTAGATTCCGAGGAACACTTTTCCACTTTCATTTTGTATTTTTCCTTAATTTTGCACATTTTCAATTTCTTTAATTTTCTATATCGTTGGTTGTGCCTCACTATTGCACAATTTAGAATTTTATTTCATTGTATATATTACTTATCTTTTATCTTTTGTACTTATTTCACCATTTTCTGACATTATATAGCCCAAACAACTAATCCATTAATCCGGAAAATAAGCGACAAATTAATCGACAATGACAAACATCGTAACTTGCAGCCCTAATTGATTGTCTCTTATTGAGTCATGAATATTTAATGTTACAGAGAAACACTTCAGATTTGAAGTTGTCAGCGGCTTTGAGAAAAACAAAAAAAACGGTCGCCTGACTCTGCCTCCTCCTGCTAATCAGAATCAGAATCAGAAAAGGGTTTATTGCCACAATAAGTTACACTTATGTGCAAGTTGCCTCGATGAATGGTGCATACATGCAACAAACAAACATATTCAACATTAAAGTGATGGTTCGGAGTAATTTCACCCTAGGCTGCTTTGCACCTTGACCTCGAGCCAAACACCCCCCCATAAGCTTATTTCCCTTGTTATAACGTTAGTCGAGTTAGCGTTATCAGCTGGTTAGCTTAGTGCAGGCGCTAATGGATCCACGTTTATATCTCGTAAATGACCCCACTAATAATTCCCGGAATTATACCAAACTTCTACAGTAGTACAAATAGTTTCTGTACTTAGAGGCATTAGATGGCTACTCCTCTCGGCTGCTACTGCGCTACCGCGCAGTAGTATCCATCAGGCAAGTGTTATTTAAATATACTTCTGGTGTAGTTACAAACTTTCTAATGCCTCGTTTTATAAGTACAGAAACTATTTGTACTACTGTAGAAGTTTGGTATCATTCCGGACATTATTAGTGGGGTTATTTACGAGATACAAACGTGGATCCATTAGCGCCTGCACTAAGCTAACCTGCTGGTAACGCTAACTCCACCAACGTTATAACAAGGGAAAAAAGCTTACGGGGGGGTGTTTGGCTCGAGGTCAAGGTGCGCCAGCAGCCTAGGGTGAAATTACTCCGAACCATCACTTTAATGTGAAATAAACAATAAATTCAGAAACAAATTACATATAAAATAACTGTGTGCGTTAGGAAAAAGAGGCTGAATCTGAAAAAATAATTGGGATGCACCTTCAACATGTGATTCAGGAGATGGTGTTTTTATTGAGTTCATTATTGGGCGGTTTGGGTATCAGCCAGGCGTTACTGATCCACCTCAAAGACTGTTTCTCAGCCAGCAGAGTAATAAAATTCAACGATTCCACATTTATTGAGTCGGTTCTGGTCGGAGCGCTCCCTTGAGCATGATGTTGCCTTATTTATCATCTGCCAGCAGTCATTATGTTGTTCAGGCACTCTCACAGCAGGACCCTCGTTGTTTTCTGCTCTGCTGCGTTCATGTCTCGCTGCGAGTTAATGTCACCAGATAAATAGTGACTTCCTGTTAATAAGAAGTGATTTCTTGAAGTTTTGTTGTTTACCTCACAGACAGGAGAAAGAGCCCATTTAGTTCTATGCTGTTCTATGTTCTATGTGCATATTACATCCAAATATCAACTGGTGCAATAATAATAATAACGCAAAAGACACCCAGAGATTTTTTTGTGTTAGTTGAAAGAAAATATCAGTAGAAAACTGCACTTTCATTGTTCAATGACTAATGTTGGAAATGATTTCCTGTCATTTGTTTTAAATTCCACAAGCAATTTGTTGTATTTTAGCAGAATACGGAAAGTAGCAAAACTGAGGACACTTTATATGTTTATTTATTAATTAATTATATATATATATATATATATTATTAAGTAATATCGTTATTGGGATATCCAACAACGTTATCGCATGCATATTGCATATTGCATATTGCATATTTTCCTCATATCGTGAAGCTCTACAGCACAGTGATATTTGTTCATGTTTGATTGTTAGTATCCAGATACAGATTGTTAGTATCCAGATATAGACTGTAAGTTAATATCAGATGCAGATGTAGTTGTCCTGCTCCTGTAGTTGTCTTTACACATTCACAGTCCTTTGTTCCTTTGTTTCCCGTTTAGCCACACTGTAGAAATCATCCAGAGATTTCAGAAACAACTCTCTTGCAGCTTGTTTTCATGTCTCGCTGTGAGCTAATGCTGTCGGCTTTACCTCGCTCACACAGCAGACACACTCCTGAATCCACAAGTAGTCATTTAAATGCCACTCGGAGGACACTTACAAGGTAACATATTCATCTCTTAGAGCTCTGCGTCTCAGAGTGCCTGATAGAGAGGTGGAATTAAGGACAGACGGGGCATTTTCTTCCTTTATAAAATGCTTCCAATAAAATAGTTTGTAGCTTCTGCGGCTCGAGGTACGGTTGTTTAACATAATAGCATCAATGTCAGAAGAAGGAGCTGCAAGTCAGGAAGTCTCAAAAGTTCTTCAAAACACAATACTGCTTCTGGGAAATATATAACCTGAAACTAATAACAAGACATTTTTGAGCAGTTTGGGACTGGTGAGCGAGCCTCTTGGTTCGGCTGGCTCTGAATCAACCCAAGTAAATGTTCAGGATAAAGCCTGACATCCGGCGCGTGGCTCACAGGCGGATTCCTGCTCTCTGTGTTGCCCGTCTAAAAATCCCTTCACTACGGGAAACAACAACAACCTTCGAGCTAGCGAGCTACACGCTGAAAATGGTTTTGAAGAAAATTTGGATGGTGCATCAAGGCAGGCCTGCTTGGTTCTTTCAGGGAATGATTGTAAAGATTTACAGAGAATATGTTTAGGGCATTTCCTCTCTAACTGGGACATTTTGGGACTGAATGGTGGGATTGCTGTGGACGAAGTACACACGGAGATACACTGGTAAGAACAAATGGCGTTTAACCATGGAATTTAGCGCCGCCCAAGACGAAATGTGATTGGTTTGAAGAAATACAAACAACCCACAGCGAGAATTTTTTTCTCCTATCCCAGAGCGTAAGATAGATCCCGCAATGTGATACTAGGCTGGCTCTAAATCCAACAGTTTTTGGGAGCAAACATTCCCATTTTTCCTCTGAAAACAAACAAAATCCAGTTAAGTTTGTAGGATACTGGGAAATTTCTCAGCAAATTTCTTAGCGGTGTCTGCGTCAATCTGCTCCATCGCATCGTTTACACTTGCTTATATATATCGAGACTCTGGTTGTTACTTACCTCAGTGCTTTCCTCTTCATCCTTTTTGCCCAGTAACACAGTGCTAATGTTATATGGTCGCTGTGTGTTTGAGTTTGGTTTCCCCAGAGAATTGCACTCAGCATCGATCACTCCTTCTGCTAATCAATAGCGACCTAAATACGGATCAGTTCCCAGCATCCTGGCTAACTCCGTCGTGTCCTGAGTAACTGCAGTCAGTCACCGTGTAAACCAAACCAGAGCCGAATGCTACCCCCTCAGGGGAAATACAGAAACGTATGGAAGTCAGAGAGGGAAATATTATTGATGGAATTTAGATGATTTGGCTCTTGTCTCAAAGGGTTGTTGAATCATAAGTTATAAAACGATTCACTTTATTTCTCTTTGTCTATTTCTTAATTTACTATTTAACTTAGTAACTTAGCTTTATTTAACTTACGCTTTACAACTTAACCTTTTACGTAACCCACCTTAACTAACGTAATGATTAACTAGCTTAACTTAGTTTTTTCGATACCGTGACTTTGATACCGGTTCCTAAACAATACCTTTTTCCATACCAATTTTGTAAGTGACATTTTAACAAAAACAAATTACAGAATTACACAGTACGGCACACATCACTTCTATTCACTTCAGTTCTCTCAACTTTTTTACAGCAACTTAAAATACTACTGAACTGAATTCACTACTTAGCTTAACTTCAATTACTACTTTAAACCCTACTTGTTTCTTAACCCAACTTTAACATAACACACTGCTTAGTATAACCTTACTTCATGTAACTTTAGTTCTACACCCAGCTAGTGTACTCCCCGCTGGTTAGATTAGATTCAACTTTATTGTCATTACACTAGGGGTGCACGATATATCGACTCAATATCGTTTTTGCAATATCACGTTGTGCAATACCAATTTTGAAAAATGTCCCGAAAAGTATACGATTTTCCACTTATTTTGTGGAGAGATGCGCCGGGGTGGCTGTGTGTTGTGATCAATTTATAGCCCGCATATTTTATTGGCCAGTTGTCGTGTCACACATGCACACTTCAACAGCGCGAGTGAAGATGGAGACAGCGCAAAGAAATGAGTCGGTCTTCAACTAGCAAAGACACTCGCGTCGGGCATTGCGCTGCGTCGGGTACAAGATAGGGCCCTATGTGTTCCACATCTGTGTTTCCAGATTTTATTGAATCATGACTCAGAGAAGGAGTGTGATTTTTGACTCAAATTCACCCCACTCAGTACCTTTGCCTCCTGCAGAATGTCGATGTACAGACCATATGCTGTCCTTTTTCCAATGGTTAAAATGCTGTAGGGACCATTGAGTTAAATTACCGAGGAGCACATATATATTTCCCACCTCCCTCGCTAATGTTAATCCTGTCCGAATGGGACATAAGCCATTATAATTCACTCTGATGTTTTTCGTGGAGTTATATTCAATACAATTGAAGACCTTGAAAAGCCTATCCACAACAAACCTGCCAGCTTTCAGCCACGGTAGAACATCAGACAATTAAAAATGTCCCTTTGCCTGCTGTTAGAGGCTTTGGTCTTCGATGGTCTTTGTTTCGTTGTTGATGCGGTTTGTTGGCTTCCATTTGCTCCTCACTGTCATCTGCTGCTTTCCTCTCTCACTTCACTCCTAATAGCATTTTTCATCATTTGCCCAAATCTTTTTATTGGATTCACAAGCCAAAATGTATGAAAGGAAGGTAAAAAATAAAAACCACAAGCCCCAAACAAGTCCTTGCCTTGGCAGCTAGATGGCAAACACCATTAATTCTCCCATTAGAGGTTGATTAAAACCAAAGACATTTCCTAAAGACTTTTAATGAAACTGGATCCTCATCAAAAAGCTTCGACGACAAAGAGAAATAATTATAAAATGCTTTGGCTGCAGCGTGAAAGAAAGAGCCAACGGTGGAGGCTCTCTGAATACGACCACACGGATTCGTCTTCCTGCGGCGAGCTTCCTCCTGCGCTTTGATCTTCCTTACATAACACAACAGTTCCTCTACACTTTTCCCCGTGATCTTGTTAAGAGAACGAGCCAGAGAGGAGTGCAGAGGAATTGTTATTGAGCGTTAAGTAGTGAGTCCATGCTGTGTGTTCCTTCAGTCCGCCCCCGGGGAAATGGATTGATTGGGCCACATCAAAACAAAACTCTCTCCTTTAAGCTGTTATTGGAAGCTGATGAGTTCTCATTTGTTTCATCAGTGATCCACAGAAAAGTCTCTGAAAATCACCTTTTGATGAAGACGTGAGCAACCGCCACACAATTATATATTCATCACCATATATTGTAATGTACTTGTAATATTTCCACGAAGAAAACTAGATTCTGTGCATTATTTTCTGGTAGCAGCTCACTGTTAATACCTATGTAATCAATGACCTACAGTACATGGCTGTACCGAATAGTTCAAAGCTTCATTCATAACGTTGATATTTAAATTTGAAATCAACATTTGAATGAAATACTAGGGTTGGGAAATGGGACAGATATATCGGCTACTGGCTGAGTGCATCGGTGTTAGTTCTGTTTGGCTGATTTTTGTCATTTTATTTTGCAAATTTAATTGTCCGCCTTCGAAGAACGAGCTGCAACGAGCAGAAGCTCTTAGAAAGATGCCGGCCAGCGAGGTAAAACGGCGCGTAGAGCCCCAATATTTTCCACGTCTAACTCTGTAAATTATGGGTTTATTTCAACTGAACTTGGTGATTGTTGGAACAGTGGAAAGACTTGTCGAGTTTGACTGATTGGACCGGCTTAAGGACGAGTGAACAAGGCAGTTAAGCTAATGTGGTGTTAGTTCGGTCAAAGAGAGAAACTAGAATTTAGAAGGTTGCTGGTTTCTTTTGTTTTAGATGTAGTTCACACGTACCAAAACAATCTTTTCCCCCCCCCGTCTTCCCTGGCATCGTTTCAAGAATGTTTGCGTCCAAACGGATCCATTTGTAAATGACTCAACACGCTACTTCATATTCCAGGCCTATAGGTGGCGCTGTTTCTGCTACAGAAATTCACCAAAACATGGAGAGCAAGAGGCGGAGCATGCGCATAAAGCAATAGAATAAGAAACCAAACAGCCCTAGTAACCCTAATAGGCTCAATATCTTCTCCAGCAGGAACACAAGCATGCTGAGCCGTTGTTGTTATGAGACGTTGTCGCGGGATAAGAGGTCGAAGGCTAGAGGACGAGGGGTGTGGCGATGATGTAATCGATATGCAAGTATGCGGCTTCGCCATCCAAACGAAGACGCAAGGGCGGCGTTTTCGAATTGTTTCACCCTGGGACCAGGTTTCAAGAAAGTGCGTCCTGTCGCACTAAATGCTTGCTCTTGGGGGAACTGCTTGAATTGTTGGGGCTTCATAAATTATAGAGTGTGGTCTAGACCTACACTAGCTGTAAAGTGTCTCGAGATAACTCTCGTTATGATTTGATACTATAAATAAAATTGAATTGAATTGCGTCTTCAGGCAGTGCGTTTTACAGGATTCGTTTGGACGATCGGCCAAAACGACGATGCAAAACGTGCGTTTACACCAAAAAGCGTTTCCGTGTGGATGGCCCCCCCTTAGAGAGTTTTAGAACTTGTAGAATGTAGCATACTGGTAGCTCGAACACATCCCCCCCCATCTGAAACTGGAGCTTCAATAGAAAACGTCAACAAAAGCTTGAACGTAAAAGAAAATGCCATTCATTACAGCCCTAATTAAAACTCACAGCTGGAATGCTGCTTTTAGCTGTTGCTTGGTTGCATCTTTTTCTTCTAGTTGTTGTCAGGGATGTTAAATGTATTCCAAGTGTGACAAAGATGTTGCCATCACAGTTTTACAAACAGGGGGCGAGGAATCTTGGATTTCATGTCTGAAACATTTTTCTATTAACCACACAGCATGCATTTTCTTCCAACATAATCGCATCTCTCATCCGCAATTAATCTAACTTGATGGGGGTAAGATGATGTTGAACCAGTTTTAGTCGGCCGACTTATTTGCATATTGAATTTAAAGCTTCATTAACTGATTTTGTGTCTGAAAACACATTATTTGGCGTACTATCACCTTCTAAGTTGTTATGGTGAATGTGTTAGTTTTTACACATTATGCAGACACAGAACAACATGAGAATTCACTGGAGTGGTGTTTGTGTCCACCTGATAAATGTAAGTCAAATATTCAGGGTTTTCCCTCGGTTTGTGGAAGACTTAGGTGTGCATATTTGGCAGGGGGGTTTTCTCAAGAAAATGTTACGTTTTTTTTTTTCAATTTAAAAAATGGCAATTTCCCTAAACATTTTGTGTGTCTTTGTGGGATTTTTGCGTCTCTTTGTAGTCGTGTTGCGTCTTATTTTGCTCATTTGTGTTTTCTTCGGGGTTGTTTTGGGTCTCTGTGGTCATTTGGCGTCTCTTTGTAGTTGGTTTGTGTCGCTTTGTGCTAGTTTTGCGTCTCTTTTGCACGTAATTTTGGACCGTTATTATCACCATATCTGTGTCTAAAACGTTGGAAAAGCTAGAGCAGATAATAAATAAATGACAAAAAGCTTAAAGACAAAACGTAAAGCTTAAAGGAACATGCCGACTTATTGGGACTTAGCTTAGCCCCCAGAGTTAGATAAGTCCATACATACCCTTCTCATCTCCAAAGCGCAACACCTGAAAAGCACCATTGTTACTCTCTGCTCCTCACCACGGGGCTTCTCAGCTGCTGCGAGCAAATCACTCCGCCCAAGTAGCAGAAGTAGCCGTGCTTCGCCTTCTGAGAATATAGTTCCCAGTATGTATACGGTTAGAAGATGGCTGTGTGTCATGTGACCTTGTTATTTGTACACGCTGTGACTCTACAAATCACATCATGTAAATAGGAACATGTTGGCGTTATTTTGTCACTTATTGGGAGCAGTAGGCTAGATGGAGCCAGTTACCTCCAGGATCTGTGCTAAGCTAGGCTAACGGTGGTGGCGTCGGACAGAGTTACAACTCGACACAAAAAGATGAGAAGGGTATGTATGGACTTATCTAACTCTGGGGGATACAGTGAATAAGACAAAGTCCCAATAAGTCGGCGTGTTCCTTTTTAAAGAAGTCCAACTACAAGCATTAGATCTGAGATTCAGCTTAGGTGCTGCCCAAAAAGGCTTGGGTGCTGAGCCTAACCCTTTTAATGGCAGGGAAAACCCTGCACTCTACCTTTTGGCTCTGTTTTGGTCTTGACCAACTCCTGAGAGAAACATCCGTCCCGTTAGCTGTTAAACGCTTCACTTTCTTTAACAGCTAGTCTCTAACTGGGCCTGCCTGCTCTAACACTCGTGCAGATTTAGGAAGGTTACAGACAGATCATCAGACTTCCAGTCAAGCCGAGTTCAGCAGAAAGCACCTCGACTCCAGTGAAGCATTGCGAGCTTCCTGCAGCCCACTCGCATTAACATCCAGACATTCAAACCCGTCCTGTTCTCTTTGGGAATGAGGTAATCCAGTTCTGACCGTATCGCCCATCTCTGATGACGGAGAGGAAATTGAATTGTCTTTCCATCCCACCAGCGCTCCCCCCCACCCTTCCCTTCCCTCTCCGTCTCTTTCTATCGTTAATGTTTCTCCTCTTTCTCCTCCACGTCTCTCCTTTGTGCCTGTGAGCCACGCAAAATCATCCTTTCATAAAACCCCAATGTCGTGTTGGCACTCTGTTCTCTCTGTTTACATATTGTTAGCTGCCGTTATCTCCTGTGTACAGGGAACAAACAGTCTGGCTGCGTGATATGAAAAATGTGGGTCTTCATCTCCCTACATATTAGACTACACCGAGCGCTGAGTAGCACAACGTTTTCACAGTTTAGTTTGTTTTAATAATGTGATAAAAATCTGTCTGAAACTAAAACTTTTCTGCATAGAGAAGCACAAAGAAGAAGAGCAAACTATACTGATTTAATGTAAGATTATGTCCACAGTGTAATTGGATCTGTGTCATCTGGGTTGTGTTCACTGCCTCCTGGGACTATTGAGATACAGACATAGACAAAGTCCAACAACAAAGACAAAGAAATGAACTTGGACCAAGCAGAATGTCATTATGAAGCAGCAGAAAGAATGGCGCTCTGTAAGGTTTTTATATACGTTAGGGAAGGACTGATTGAACATCAAACAGAAACAGTTTGCAATGATCAAATAAGTTCACAAACAAGGTAGAATTATTTTGGTTTTCTTTGTATGACATGTTCTGTTCAAATAAAGTTACAAGATTTTTTCATTCTTTGGGTTAGCCAGCCCTTCCAGAAAAATGCAGAGTTTTTTTGTGATTGTTGCGGGCCAATATTCCTGGATTATGCAGCATGTTTTCTTAAAAAAATGCGATGGAATATGCGGGATATTTATGCAATTTTATGCGATGAAATTGCGGGAACTTGCAAAAATTGCGGGAACTTGCAAAAACTGCCGTTCCATCATGGCTTCATCGCGGGGTTTGCAGCTTTTCGATGATGTTCACGTCGCGTAATTACGTCACTTCATAGCGTTCCCATGGCAACAGGGGAAAATGGCTGCTCTTGTGTGAAGTAAACGCAACATTTTTCAACTATCTGCTGAGATATGTGACTTTTTTGAAACGAAAATGCGGGGATTATGAAATCATGCAAGACCTGCATATTTTGCGCGGAAATCGGCAATTTATGCGGCGAAAGTGCGGCGTATTTGAAAAAATGCGGCGCCCCCAGCATAAATATGCGGACTTTGGCTGATTATGCATTGAATTATTTAGTTATATTAATAGTTTTTCTGGAGGGACTGTAAGTTAGTGTCATTGGAGGCTGATTTATGTGACAAAGCTACTAAGAAAAGGTTATCATGTTGAAATATCATCTAGAGCTATAGATAAAAAAAAATCTAAACTAGAATTTGTCACCTTGGGTGGTACCAATTAGTGAATATTCTGGCCTGGGCCCATGGACTATATTGGCGTTTTTCCATCACATGGTACCTGCTCTACTCGCCTTTTTTGGTTTTCCATTATGATAAAAAGTACCTGGTACCTGCTAACAGGTACTTTTTTTCAGTACCACCTCCGTCAAGATTCCAAGTGAGTACTGTCAATGCTGTGAACTGAGTTTGAACTCGTACACACACACACACACATTGTACACTTTACACATTGTGTGTGTGAACTTTTCCACTCGCTAGTTCAACAGCAAACCCAACTTTTCCAGATAGAGATCAGCTGAAAGTTGTGTGTTGAGAGGAGATTGGACTTGGCCAGTGGCTGATAAAACAGCCTCCAGCAGCTCTTTTAAATAAGCTCAGCCTACTTGTGTGTGTTTGGACCTCTATATTGTCAAGAGATTTCCCTTCGAGGAAGTTACAAGGAAAAAAACAGCTTGTGCTACAACTTATAAAAAGAATAATAAGCGCCTGGATGATAAACCAATGCCGTAGTAAGCCTGTAGCCTTTCCCCAAAACCACCATGTCCTGTCTTAAAGTATCCACCTAGAACGCTCGCGGCATCCAGTCGAGTATTTTCAGAGCCGAGAAACTGAGATTTCTGTGAGGAGCTCAGACTGAGCACTTATAACGATGTCGCTGATGTGTGTAATATGTGGAACAAAGGACAGAGTATAATAGCTATCTATTGGGGAAAATAAAGCCGATGGTGTTGGTATATTTTTTTAAACGAATGATGTTGTTGTAATCCGAAGAAGAGATTTAATTCCAGGTAGATAACTAATGATTGATTGGTATTATAGGGGTGAAAAATATCGGGTCATAAATGTGTATACACTGCTTCGGAAATGTAAAAAAATACTCAACTATTTAAAAGTCTTCAAGAGCTTCTGACAATGATTGTGTCTCAATACAAATCAAATTGGCACCCTTGTATCGTGAAAGAATTTAATTGGGGCGAAAGCACATCCTCCCAGCCCTAATGACTGGGTTCCTTATCTTCTTTTTTACGCGTGTGCATGACACAGATTGGGAAAGTATTGCTGTGTCGGTCGTGTAGCTGGATGAAAGGAAAGGCGAATTAACGTTAACAACCTGTAACCCCCAATTTGACGATGAGATAAGAGCAGAAGATATGCCATTAATTGTATCGGACACATTGAAAGCCCACAAGCGATACAAATCAAGGTGTAACTGCGAGATTGCGGCTGCTGAAATTACGTTGAGTCTATCAGCTGATTTAGTTTCGCCAGAGAAGTCTCACCTCGATGTTAAGATAACATTTTCCCACTTGCTTTTGCTGTTGTTAAAGAGTGTCACAGCTTTCTGTAATACATGATCTTTGGCTCAGCAGCATGTTAACTATTGATCAGATGACAGTTTGTCCATCAGGAAAGTTACGTGCAGCTTTAATTTCAGTTCCTGCATCTCATATAATCAGCTACTAGAGATGTAGCTAGTTTAACCTGTAAAAGTGAAAACCCCAAAAACAAGCCTTTACCTAAATGTTTTGCATGTTGCAGTTTAGATTGTCAAGAGATACAATATGACATGTCTTAGCCTCACAGCTTAGCAATTAAGTATTTTATAAACCTGAAACCAGATCCAAAACTGAGCCGGTGATTGGAACCGTGCTGCCTTTTAAGGCGCTGACACACCAACCCCGTAATCGGCCGTTGGACAGTCTGGTGAGGTCGGTGACTCGAGTCTGTTCGGTGTTTTCCGTGCCGTCGTCAGCCGGAGGAGCCGTCTGCCTTCACTTTGGCCAATTTGATATGTTGAATCGGTGGGCGGGCAGTCGGACTCAATGGCCAATCTGATTGGTGGAGTGCTAGCCCTTGACTAGCGAATCAGTGCACTTATGTAAAAACAGTGGAAATGACGAGCGGACGAACGCCTCTCAAAATCTGACGAAAATCTTTCAAACTGACCAGTTTTGACCTAATCAAAAAAACAGACAGATGGTCTATTTCTCGCTTAAAATGTTTTCAGACACACGTTTCGGTGAACTATTTTTGTAAAACACGAGATCGTATAACGAGCCGCCATTGTCAAATTCGGGAGAAGCCAGACCCACGTGACGCGTTTGTCATTTCCGATTAGATTACAGATTAGCGCCGCCTGCTGTTATGGAGACGTATTACGTCTTGCGCACGCGCAGAACGAACGCTCAAGTCGGCGTCGCTTCGGTGCGTTCGGAGGCACTTTTTTGAGAGACGGGGAGCCGAGTGATCAGTCCGACTGCCTTTTCTGCCGACGGTCGGCCGTCGGGTTGGTGTGTCAGAGCCTTTACTTGGACCGTTTGCAAGGTCTTGCTGCTGAGTCCAGGACTGGGAGAGAGCTGAATAACTGTTTAGTTTAAAAACACTGAAATCATAAAAGGGAAGAAATGGGACACCGCATTTTTCTCTGTCTTCACAGTACGTCCTCCGTATGTCTCTCTACCCTCGTTCTCTCTGTTTTGCCCGTTTCCCCGTCTCTCTCCCTCTCTCTTTCTCCCTCTCTCCCTTGTTCTCTCTTATTCGCCCTGGCTCCCCATTACTGTGTAAAGCTTGTCCCGGCTTACTCAGCATTTTCTTATCAACCCCCCTCCGATGGGGAATAAGCTTTATGCAACACTGTCCTTTTCATCCCCCTCACTCCTCTCCTCTTCCTCTCATTTTCCATTTCCCCCTTTCTTCTCCTCTTAAGCTTTGATCTGGTCTGAGCTTCATCCCAGAATGTGACGCCTCGATCTCCACGTTACTTAAATTGGGAGCACAGCCCTCTTTCCGTGGCTTTTATCAGCAGAGTGAGAGGGTTGATCTGTGATAGAATGTCTTCTCCAGGAGCAAAGCAAAAAAAGACTAGAACATGTAATGCATTTATAATGCGGAAAAACTGGACTGAGTTTTTTTTTGGACTAATTAAAAAGGTCAGTTCTAAGACTGCTTCAGGCTGTTCTGCATCCTGTTGGCAGTACTCAGAAATGTCATCATAATCAGTTTCATAATTTCGCTCCGTCATGATAGGAAATACAAAATAGGACAAAACCAAGCCATTCAGTTTACAACAATGAGATAAATGAAGCAGACATAATCATGCAGAAATGCGAGTTTATGAAAAAGAATTGTTTAGAAAAGATGTAAGTAAGTTGGGAAGGTTGCGATTTGAATTTCTCAGACTCTTGTAGTTTTAGGTCTAGGTCATGATCATTTTACTGGAGTCTGGTTTGAACGTAAACGTTCTACTGTTTAAGGTTGCAGTTGGTGTCCATTCTTTTCTGTACCAAATCAAAAATCAAATACCACAGCGGTTCCCAAACGTTCCCTCGTAGAAGGGCGTTGGCGTCCTTTTCGGTGCTGTTTCCTGTCAGGACGCTCTCAATGATACTGGAGGAGAAATTGTTCAGTATTTGAGGGGATACCTGGAATTTCCTCAGGGCGTTTGAAGTGGAACAGGCATCACCTGGCCTTTCTCACCACTGAGTCATTATGCAGCGTCCAGGTCAGACCCTCGGTGATGTTGAAGCTGTCCACTCACAACCCGTTGACATTAGGGGGGCGTCGTTCCTTCCCTGCTTTTTCCCTGATAGTCCACTATCATCTCTTTAGTCTCGCAGACCTTCATGAGTAGGTTGTTGTCCTGACACCAGTGGGTCAGGTCAAGGGTTGGGCATCGAGAACCGATTCCCACTTGGAATCGTTTCAAAAATTACGATCCCAGTAGAATTGTTTCTTTATTGGAATCGTTTAGAGGATCTGGTTTCAAATCTGATCATCGCTTCCCAATTTAATATGCGCAAGTTTTGGTTTCCGAAGCGGACAGGCACTTGTTGTGTTGCAGCCTTGGAGCACAGTAAGCAGCGCTCTAGTGGGGCTTTATTTTACATTGAAAAAGCCCGGTAAAACTGCAAACCACCATTGAATCAAAATAATTTGACCCGTTTCAACTCCACCCCTCAAAGAACCGGAATCGAGAATCGATAAGAACCGGAATCGAAAGGAAGAATCAGAATTGAAATCAGAATTGTTAAAATCCAAACGATTCCCTGTTGTTCTATATCTACGGCCCAACCCTAGTCAGGTCCTCTGGTTTAGGCCTTTTCGTTGTTGTCTGTTATCAGGCCCAACACAGCTGTGTGCGTCAGCAAAAGTTGATGCTGCTGTTGCAGGGTTTCCCCCAGTGTATTGCATGCCTGGTGGTGGCCCACTGGGCCTAAGTTGCCCTCCCACCAAGCCTAAGCCACTGAGAATCATTTTTCAATGTATTGTAAAATGTTTTTTTTAAAACTACAGTTAGGGTGGGGTGGCTTGGTTGGAAACTTAGATGCAAGGTCCAAAATTAGCACCATCTACTAGCCAAATGCTGGTAAAATATGCAAGTGGCTGGTATATCTGCTTCACTCACCAGCCCAAAAACAATGGTAATCTACCATTGTCTATCTGTTGAGTGGCTGGTAAAATGTGTACTTAATGTATGGCCCTATGGAATGTGTCATAGCTTTTTTAAATTCTTAATTTCGCGATTTCATCCATGATTCTGTTATCACAGAAACTATTGGGCTCTACATTAATGCTGCCATTAGTCTGGGACTGGCCCCAGCCGGGCCCTCGTCCTGTGTGTGTGTGTACAGGGGAGTAGGGCTGCACAATATGAGGAAAATATGCGATAAGGTTGTTGAATATTGCGCTAATGATATTTCTTGCGATAAATAAACATATATTAAAGTGTACCCAGTTCTGCATTTCCGCAGCTTTCAGTATTGTGCTAAAATACAACAAATTGCTTGTTGAATTTGAATTTAAAACAAACATTACAAACATTATTTTATTGAACAAATTTAACATTGAATTGAATATAAAAGGCTCCACTAAAAAAGAATGACTTTTCTTTTTAAACTGTAATTTTCTGCTGATATTTTCTTTCAACTAACGCAAAAAATCTCGGCGTGTCTATCGCGATGTGTATATTGCGCCGGTTGATAATGCAAGTAACGATAAAAAAACAGATATATTGTGCAGCCCTACAGGGGAGTACAGTAGGGGACTCAGAACGCAGCCATGGGGTGCTCCGGTGTTTAGGATGAGGGTGGAAGAGGTGTGTCCGCCCCCACCTCACCACCTGGGGTCTGCCTGTCAGGAAGTCAAGCATCCACATGCACAGTGGGGTGTTTAATCCCAGGTCCTTGAGCTTTGTGACGAGCCTGGAGGGAACTATGGTGTGAAACGCCAAAGTGTAGTCAATGAAGAGCAATCTCACAAAGCTAATAAATAAATTAGGCTAATAGCTCATGTATTAGTATCTTGCTGAGAGAAAGCAGTGGGGACTGGGAAGTGATTTCCATTTTGATTGTGATGACGAAAGGTCAAAGCTCTTTCTATCATGAGACAGAGAGACGTACAGATGTTGATCCAGCTTTCCCTTTTAACGATTTCAACCTCCCCTCCGCCGTCGTGGATGGGCTTGACTAACGCAGCGTTCCCATCAGAGCTCCGTCAGCCTGTAACAAAATACTGCCGTGTTTAATTTATTCAGGCTGGGCTTTTCTTCTGCTGTCCTGTCTGAGGAGGCAGGAGGCTGACACACACATTCAAATACACAGTGAGCACAATGTGCAGACAGAGCAGCACACAACCTGTCAGCATAATGCAGAAACAAACACACACACACGCACGCACGCACGCACGCACGCACGCACGCACGCACGCACGCACGCACGCACGCACGCACACACACACACACACACACACACACACACACACACACACAGCTGTCATCTCAATGAACAGGCCTCGGGATCTTAATTTCCAGACCGGATTGTTGCTCAGTTCTGTTTTCTGTCTTTCTCTCAAGCTTTCTTTAATTGCCTTTATCTTGTCTTTCTCACAAACTTTCCTTTACTTGTCCATCTTTACTTTTGCAGTACCTGTTATTATTTTTCACTGCTGCTACTTCTATTTACACTGTACTACACACTGTATTTGTGTTCGTACTGTAACACGATATTGGAGGGAAATGATCATTTTTGTATCATTATTCTCATTTTCATTGAAAAAAAAAAAAAAAATATATATTTATTAGGGCTGTCAAAATAACGCGCTAATTTCGATTAATTAATCTGAGAAAAAATAATGTGTTAAAAAAAAATAACGCAGATTAATCCATTCCATATTGACGTTTAACCGGGAGCCGTTCTAGCCACCATTGGACTGTAAAATGAAGGAGGGAGACGAGAATGTGCTGCCTGGATCATTAACTGGAACATTTACTCGTAAAAATCTTCTTCCTGCCAACCCTGGCTACCGAAATCTGGTGCCACTGATATGTCTGCTCTTCTCTCTGATGCTCTGAAGACGATACAGGAAACACAAACACCGCTGCACGTGACGCTAGTTAACACTATACTCGACAGCAGCTAACGTTAGCCTACCGCTAGCTAGTTAACACTATACTCGACAGCAGCTAACGTTAGCCTACCGCTAGCTAGTTAACACTATACTCGACAGCAGCTAACGTTAGCCTACCGCTAGCTAGTTAACACTATACTCGACAGCAGCTAATGTTAGCCTACCGCTAGCTAGTTAACACTATACTCAACAGCAGCTAACGTTAGCCTACCGCTAGCTAGTTAACACTATACTCGACAGCAGCTAACGTTAGCCTACCGCTAGCTAGTTAACACTATACTCGACAGCAGCTAACGTTAGCCTACCGCTAGCTAGTTAACACTATACTCGACAGCAGCTAACGTTAGCCTACCGCTAGCTAGTTAACACTATACTCGACAGCAGCTAATGTTAGCCTACCGCTAGCTAGTTAACACTATACTCAACAGCAGCTAACGTTAGCCTACCGCTAGCTAGTTAACACTATACTCGACAGCAGCTAACGTTAGCCTACCGCTAGCTAGTTAACACTATACTCGACAGCAGCTAACGTTAGCCTACCGCTAACTAGTTAACACTATACTCGACAGCAGCTAACGTTAGCCTACCGCTAGCTAGTTAACACTATACTCGACAGCAGCTAACGTTAGCCTACCGCTAACTAGTTAACACTATACTCGACAGCAGCTAACGTTAGCCTACCGCTAACTAGTTAACACTATACTCGACAGCAGCTAACGTTAGCCTACCGCTAGCTAGTTAACACTATACTCGACAGCAGCTAACGTTAGCCTACCGCTAACTAGTTAACACTATACTCGACAGCAGCTAACGTTAGCCTACCGCTAGCTAGTTAACACTATACTCGACAGCAGCTAACGTTAGCCTACTGTTGGCTAGTAGCTGGATTAAATACGGTTACAATGCTGACAGCTAACGCTAAACGGTGTAAAGTTTGACTGTGTTTTACTGTAGAGGATTCAACACCGGGATGTAACAATCTGCAGCTGCTGTTGTCGGAAAAACTTTCTTAAAAAGTATCGGTTCAGGCACCGTTAATTATGTATGCGATTCATTTTGATTAATTAATCACAGAGTATGTAATTAACTAGATTAATTTTTTTAATCGATTGACAGCCCTAAAATATATATATATATATATATATAAATATAAATGATTGAAGTGTGATTTTTTTGCGAGGATCTGTACCAAACTAAGATTTTTTCTTTAGTCTGTAGGATAGGATTTGTAGGCCGAGACGTCTCTGCAGCACCACAATACTTCATTTTAGAATGGTTAGACACATATTTTGCCTTTAACAAATATAGTTGACACTGTACTTTTTTATGTTCACACTGCACTGGAATATAATTTGTACAATCCATTGTTTTAGAAACAATCATTTTAACCTAATTTTACTTTTTAACTTAATTTCACTTTACCTTTACTTAACGTTTGTATCTCTTACTGTAGCTATGCTACTTTATACACTTATTGACTCAATCATTTCTTATTTGTTTACCTTGAATTTGACTGCATCTAAACATTTTCATTGAGGGAATCAATAAAGTATTCTGGTTCTGATCTTTGCAGTGGACAACCATTGACACACTGGTATTGTTTATACCAGTTTATATAATTGATGCTCCCTATTATCACCCCAAACCTCATTTGCTCCTTTATTGTTTGCTGATGTTCAGTGTGTCTGAACACACATGCGCTGAGCGGAGGTATCAGCCAGGCGGTTGTCCAGACAGACGGCCAGCTGGCTGCAGGGCACTCGCAGTAACCGTAGACCAGCTCATTAAGCTGATGAATGAAGTCGCACAAACTGGAGCTCTTTATCTCCGCTCCTTTATTACACAATGCAGATGACGGTCTCGCCTGGAACAACAGCCTGTGTGTGTGTGTGTGTGTGTGTGTGTGTGTGTGTGTGTGTGCGTGTGCGTGTGCGTGTGTGTGTGTGTGTGTGTGCGCTTGTTTAACTATATTTGTGGGGTCCAAAAACCGGGTCCAGTATACTTGTGGGGTCCCGACAGCTTTGTGGGACCAAAATACTGGACCCCACAAGGTTAAAGGGCTGTTTGAGGGTTAAGACTTGGTTTTAGGATTAGGGTTAGAATTAGGTTATGGTTAGGGTGAGGGTAAGGGTTAAGGTTAGGCATTTAGTTGTGATGGTTAAGGTTAGGGTAAGGGGCTAGGGATTGTATTATGTCAATGACGGGTCCCCACAAAGATAGTGCCACAAACCTGTGTGTGTGTGTGTGTGTGTGTGTGTGTGTGTGTGTGTGTGTTCGCGTGCGCAATTGCATGCGTGACGTTGACATGGTGGTGGATGTGAGTTAGTGGTTTGGGTCCTGGTCGATAGTTTTTAATTAAGCAACCAAACTGTAAATAAAAGGAGGAGGGTTGCATTAAAAAAAATAATGTTTACAACCCTCTGTGGACGAAGAGCTGGAAAGTAAAATAAAGGGCCGCTTGTTAAATCTGACTCCATATTCATGAAGCTGTGGAGAAGAACTGACCTGCGTGACAACTGTATTAAGTAAATATAATGAGAGGCCACCAGGTTGAAACTTTAGCCGCTGACTGCGCAGCGTGTATCACATATTTCTTAATAGTGATCTTTATTCATATTGCCTTTTTACAAAAAGGTTAACAGTAAAGAGGCTGGGAATGTGATGGCACATTATCAATTAATCTGCAGGTTATTTTTTTATGTCATGGCTTAAACACAACCCTGGGAAATCTTGATAGTATCGTTACGTCTAGGGCTTCAGAGTTTTGTTAGCCCGTGCATATGAAACTACAAAGCTAAGCGCTAGCCCGCCAGGCTAAAAGTAAGGATGAAAGGCCTACCTCTCATCCTCGGCTCAGGGAGCCTCTTTGCTCAGCCTTGATGCTCCGGTGACAGTTCATCTGTAGATATTTACGATGTGGATAACGTAACGGTATTTAGAGGTTGTACTAGAATAGGTTTACATGGTTTAATTTTCAAAAAAACATATTTTTGTTGTACTGCACATTGCTACAGCTCCTCTTTTCACCCTGTGTGTTGAGCTCTCTGCTTTAGCTGCAGAGTGAGACCTCTCACTGCTGTAACATCTTTGTTGGGAGTCGCACATGTCCAGTAGCTAGGTAAGGACTACTAGCCAGTCAGAAGCAGAGTATGAGGGCGTGCCCTGACAGTACCTAGGTAAGGACTACTAGCCAGTCAGAAGCAGAGTATGAGGGCGTGCTCTGACAGTACCTAGGTAAGGACTACTAGCCAGTCAGAAGCAGAGTATGAGGGCGTGCCATGCTAGCAGCTAGGCGAGCATTATAACGTGTGTTCCAAAGTGACCACGTTTGTCTCTGAAGTAAAGGCTGGACTACAATAGAGCTGTTTGGAGCAGTTTGTGAAAAAAAAAAAAAAAAAAAATGTACTTCCAAAGTCAATTTTTCCTCGCTCTCATAGAAATTGTTTGAAATAGATTAAAAAATAAAATAAACTTACACAAAAAGTGTAAAATGTCGAAAGAAACAGTGAAAAAAAAAAAACCAAAAAACATTATTTATTTATGATACAATGATCCCCGAACAGGCAAGTGGGTTGTTATATTTACTCGCCCAACGTGGCGTTTTACTAGCCCCGGGCCATCGGGCAACCTGTTAAAGGTCCAATATGTAATATATTTACTGTTCCAGATCCAGAAATGACCCCAATGCGTCATCAGATATTAATGCCTATAGCCAATAGGAAAAGGATTGTGCCGTGACATCTTTAAAATATCAGAAAATGGTGTTGTTGTTTTTCAGTTACAATAAGCCTAAAGCCCACGATGACGTCATAAAAATGAGTGTTTTTTTCCGCCAACAGTCCAAAACCTGATGATATTAAGTTTACTATCAACTAAGACGACGAAGAGCCACACATAATCACAATATAGACTCTGGATTGAGGAAAAGTGTGGCGTTTTTTTTGCTTGTTTTTTTGCTTTAAAATTGACTTCAATCAACCCGTTTTCCAAATATTTGATTATTTTTCATGTCAATCAACTTATCATGTATGTCCTTTGCAGACATGCAGGCACAGACTAAAACAATCAGAACATAAATACTCACCGGAGCATATAAGGCTCTGTGGTTGAGAGATATTAGATTCCATCCTCAGCCTTTACCAGGCAGAGGCCACTTGTTTCCATATCGTCATGTTCGACTGAATGTTGCTCTGGAATGTGAAACGATAACATGCCAATGTAAAAGTGTCCAGGGAAAACTCTCAAATGACTGAATGTGTAAGTATGTGTGTGTGTGTGTGTGTGTGTGTGGGTGTGTGTGCGCCTTTGTCATCTTCGACCTCTCACTTCCTAACCATTTGACTTTACGAACCTTCAGTCAGTGCCCCGATTCGGAAATAATTCCGGATACGGAAATTCCGCCGAATGTCACTCATTTAGGTCGGAAATCCTTCCTTTGTGTTGACAATTTAAACTCCGGTGGATTTCTGAGGACTCTAGTTAACTGCTCCTCAGATCTCTGCAGGGTAAATCCAGACAGCTAGTTAGACTATCTGTCCAATCTGAGTTTTCTGTTGCACGACTAAAACAACTTTTAAACGTAGTACGTTTAACGTCCACACGTTCCACCAAAACAAGTTCCTTCCCGAGGCTATTTTCCAGCAGCGCCGTTGCTCCGTACGGTGCTTAGCGCCGCCCAAGACGATTGTGATTGGTTTAAAGAAATGCCAATAAGCCAGAGCATGTTTTTCTCCCATCCCAGAATGCTGCGTGGACTCGCCAGACCCTCCTCCGCAGCGCTGTGAAGGAAGGTCTGGCACTGCAAGACTACAGTAGTGCCCCAAAAAATCACTCTGTGTAATGTGGTGTCTTTACGAACCGAAACAGGCCTGAGCGCATTCACGTTGGGCCGTGTTTGGACTCATTATTTGCAGATTTAATTAAAAATAAAATGAATACAAGGTTTACAATCAAGACAGCAGAAGGTCAGGGGACCGGGTCTCTTGTTTTGACAGGCATCAACCAGCCTGACGCTGTCAGCTAAAAACAGACGTGCCGCTGTCTGAGCGTTTCTATGGGAGGTCAAAGAAACGAGACCTTTTTCTTTCTTTTTATGAGCCTCAGAAAAGATAGAAATAAAATAACAGACAGAAAATGCTGCTCTTGGCAGTTCTTCGTCATTGACAGGGACAGCCTTGGGCCACCGCTTTAATTAACCTCCAATACAGCAGAGACATAAAACAGAGCAGGACCAGGCTTTTGCTTTAATTAGCTGTGTGTGAAGAAGAAAACAGCCTTTCTTATCGCTTCCTCTCTCGTTCATCATCACTCTTTCTTCCCTTTTTTTCTACTCTGTGGTTTCTGAGCGCCTTGTGTTTCACAGTATCTCGTTCCGTGGCTTAAGATAAAAGTAACAGAATCCTTTGTTTAAGGCAGACAACATATTGTGAGTGTTTATCAAGCTGTGAAAGTAAAAATGTGAAAAATGCTTTATTTTACGCCCATTCCCAAATGCAAGTATAAGAGCTTGTTGCCATTTTTCTTCTAAATAAAGAACGTGTTGACATTAAAAAGTGCTCAGGAGTATTTTTAAGTCGGTTCAAAGCAGTGACGAGAGCAGAGCCTGACAATGTCCTTGCTTACACATTTTTTGGTCAGTCCACCATTTTGTTCCAGACTGAAATATCTCAACAACTATTGGATGAAATATGTTGCAGGCTCGATGGTGTTTTAAGCCTCCAACGTCGCCTTCCAGGCAGCTAACCCTCACCTTAACCCATAGACTGTATATAAGAATGGACCAACAGATCCCGTTGCTCTGGCCAGAGACCAGTGAAGGCCGTTAGAAGCACTTTTCCGGTGATGGCTGAGCGTTACTGAGCAGCCTCCAACTGAGAGAGACGACGTAAATGTGCCGTGAGCAACGTGTCTGAAAGTTGGAAGTCTTCTGGTAGCTGTGCCAAGAGAAATCTCAATCATTCCCAATCTAGCAGAGACGGAGAGCGTAGGTATATGTAAGGAGATAACATAGGCACAGGCTAATTATTGATCACTAAAATGATAGTTAACATTAGTAATTAAACTTAAACAGCTAATGTAAGTCCAGACTGCCTGCACACTTCTCCTGTACTATACGGTAATTCCTCTACTATGTGACAGTAAGTCGTGTGGTTATGACCCAATCATTAGCCTATTTTTACAAAAACGTCTGCTACGGAGCCATAACGTGAGGTACAAGGTAATGGAGCCTTTTATACATTGTCGTGTTTCTTTAGAAATAAACAATGGACAAATAGAGTCTTTAAACTCTTCAGATGTAAAGTTATTCTCTGTCAAAGTGACGTCAAAATGAATGACAGTCAATGGGATGCTAACGGGAGGTGATCGCTTTGTAGCATTAAAATGGCGCCATAGGAGGTTTGCGGTCCGAGGAGAAGCTTACCCCCTTGCCTTAACCCTAAACATAACCATTGCCGCGCTGCCTGGAAGGCGACGTTGGGGGCTTAAAACACCAAACACCATGTTGCAGGCACACGCAGACACTTTGAGACGCTCTTTAAACTCCTTCACTTTGTTGTCAGTGAGAGTGGGTCAGACGATAAATGAGAGTTTTATTCTTCACTTTCACTTCCACAGTAAGTCGTTTCTTTAGAGCATTTTTTAAGGATTGGACGCGTGATGTTCTTTCTTTTTCTTGTTGCCAACAAATCTCATGTGCTGACCAGTGTGCCGGGCTTTGAAGCAAGTTGAACGTGTCGGCTAAACAGTGAAATCCCAACTCCTGGCCCGTCACGTGGTGCCCTCTGGCCCATTAAAGTGCTCATATTATGCTCATTTTCAGGTTCATAATTGTATTTAGAGGTTGTATCTGAATTTACATGGTTTAATTTTCAGAAAACACCATATTTTTGTTGTACTGCACATTGCTGCAGCTCCTCTTTTCACCCTGTGTGTTGAGCTCTCTGTTTTAGCTACAGAGTGAGGCATCGCACTTCTGTTCCATCTTTGTTGGGAGTCGCACATGCTCAGTAGCTAGGTAAGGACTACTAGCCAGTCAGAAGCAGAGTATGAGGGTGTGCTATGCTAGCAGCTAGGCGAGTCACTTTGCAACACACGTTTGTCTCTGAAGTAAAGGCTGGACTACAATAGAGCTGTTTGGAGCAGTTTGTGAACAGTGTTTTCTGTTGGAGATGGTAAGTCCCTTTGGGGTGGACTTTGGGCTTTTTCACTTTGTAAACCTATAACATGCACAAAAAAGATATATAACACAATAAAGGAAAGGGGAAAAGCCAAAAAGCATAATATGAGCACTGTAAGACTTGTTCCTTAAGACTTACATGGCGAAAGAGATGTCACTGTAAAACAGTGTGGATACGTTTCTTTGAGCGTCACAACCCCATCTAAATGACTACTTTCTCTATTAGGATCTGATTAATTCGGTCCCATAACGTTTGGAAAGTCTAGAAGAGTCGCACAAATGAACAATTGATTCCCCATTCAAGTTAGCGCAGAGCTAAACCGAAAGTAGCCTTCTCGACTGGTGGAGTTCTCTCATAGAGCAGTACCTGCTCTATGGGCCACACAGTGAGTGCAAAAGCAGCGCTGATCACCCGGCTAATTATATGCATGGTTTTGGCTCCATGATGGCTTCATGCGCCACTGTGCAACTCTCATAGGGATGACCGGGGCTCTGCCTCGAACACTGTATCCAGTTCCTATTATGCATCTGTGGTGCAGACCCAAACCATCAGTGAATGTATCCACTAACAAGTATTGTGTGTGTATTCACAGCCTGATGCATCTTAAAAACAGACCAGTGAGGCACACTGTTGCCCAGGGTGACATGTCCCTTCATCACCATGAACACACACACTGTAGTTTATTGTGACTCAATCAATGTTCTTGGAAAAGGGATTTGTTTCATCCTCGGAACTGGTGTGAATGTAAAGTATTCAGGATGTTCTCACATGTTGAGCATGTAGAGGTATTTCAGAGCTGCTCAGCCGGGCCTCTGTGTGTTTTGTAGAAGCGGCCGGTTGAAGCGGCCGTCGGTCGACCCGGTCGGTCAGTAAGCCGGTGTCAGTCAGTCTCATTGTTGCTGTGTGAACATTCCTCCCCGTGGCCCCTTTGGCCTTTGCTCTCATTAACACAGAGCCTCTGACCAGGAGCCGGGGGCCCGGCGGAGAGGGGAGGGGCCTCGCACTGTTTCACCAACATTACTCAGGGTCTGGTTTCTCCTCACAAAGAGGGAGCGGATTCTGAACATACTGATCCGTGCATAGAAGCACAGTATTTTCAGTTCATGCTGTACAATCGCAGTACATGCATGTATTAGAAGTGGGAACCACCCGAGGCCCCACAATACGGTATTATCACGATACTTATGTCACAATACGATGATATTGCACTTTTAAACATATTGCGATACTCTGCCTTTCCAACTTCAAATTACGTGCCCAAAGATAAACTTTGCCAGCATGTTTTATCTAAAAAGATACATTTCTCTGTTTGTTCATCTCACTTTAATTTTATTGGATTAGGAATGGGACATCTAGTGGACTGAAAAAGCAATCGCTTGTATTATTCTGGTACCAAAAAGTAAAAGCAACACTAGAGAACTTTTCCCGCTTCGGTCCCCCTACAGGTTGGAAGCAGAATCGGCTATTACATTACATTACATTATTCAAGTTTGCCAGATCGGGTAGTGTGAGCTGTAGTTCCAATGAGACAACCTTTAGGGGGACCGAAGCAGGAAAAGTTCTCTAGCGGTGCTTTAAACTCTCATTTGCAGTTCATAGAATAATAGATCGATACTTGGTGTCCGTTTATCGATATAGTATTGCCAGAGGAATATCGTGATACGGGCGCCCAGATAGCTCAGTTGGTAGAGCGGACGCCCATATATAGAGGTTTACTCCTCGACGCAGCGGGCCCAGGTTCGACTCCAACCTGCGGCCCTTTGCTGCATGTCATTCCTCCCGCTCTCTCCCCTTTCATTTCTTCAGCTGTCCTGTCAATAAAGGCCAAAAAATAATCTTAAAAAAAAAAAACTATCGTCATACTATGCTAAAAGATTCTACACCTAGCATTCATACTCCAGCAGGCAGACAGAGACCAGCTGCTGTGGTCACAAACAGTGACCAGTGACCTGTCACTGTTAGAGAAGTGGTGCTATTTTTCTTAGTTATTCAACCTATTTTTCCCTCCTCATTAACAAATCTCTCATCTCTTTGTGAGTCACCAGTACATGGCTTTCTGTGGAGCGTAGGAGGACACCAGCCACTCTGCCTTCTCTTACATCTCTGCCTCCGTTTCACTTTGTATCCGTTTTTTCTCTCCTCATTCTGCCTTTCTTTTCCCTTTCTGTTTCTCCGTCTGTTTATTGCAGAGGAGGCTCCCCAGTTAAAAATAGTATCCTGGTTTTAACCAGAACACGAACAACCAGACTAATGAACAGTTTCTGTCCTAAGACCATCCACACTCTAAATCTACATACATAACGACTCTGCATTTTATTGCATTTTATTATTGTTTTTACATTCATTTACTGATCTGTGCAATATTATATTATTATTACGATCCAGGGCTGTAGTCAAGACCATCTCTGTCGAGTCCAAGACAAGTCCAAGACCAGGACTAGTCGAGACCAAGTCAAGACCGAGTCCAAAGAGGTTCGAGTCCAAGACAGGACCGAGTCCCAAAAGGTTCGCGTCCGAGTCAAGACCGAATCCAGGACAGAAAAAAATAATGGCCAGGATCTCCGGGAACAGGCCCGATATGTGCATCTCCATTTCAAACATCACTGCAGGTTGACTGCTTTTAGCAGCAGAGGTTAATTGCAGGCAACAACACTGTCGTGGTTAGCTCGCCGAAACTACTGCCGAAGTTGCTGGCTGGCTCGGTAACGTAAGCTACTGTCCGCTAGCATACGTACAGGCTAACTATAGCCAGTTAGCTTTGTGTGTAACGTAACAAAAGCCCACCCATCTCGTAGGAGCGAAGCTTAACATTTCATTCCATAAAATGATGGTACAAAAGGAGCACTAACGCCACAGCTCGTATGTTGACAACGTGGACGCAGATATAGGAAACTCCGAAGGCAGTCATAATATTTAGGCTTCTAGGCTAACGCTGTTGCGCTAACGTTAGCAAACGTCGGCGTAGCGTCAGCTAGCTGTCTAAACTTGTGAATGCTGAACATCCCCGTCCAAGCTGTGTTTCACTTTCCCTCCAATATTATTATAAACATAATAAAGACACATGGACTCGAGACCAAAAGCCATATTTGGCAAGACCAGTGGCAGAGACCGAGACAAGTCCGAGTCCATAGAAAAACCGCCTTGAGTCCGGACTCGAGTCCAAGACCGGACTCGAGTACTACAGCCCCGTTACGATCTGTGCGATATATTTATGATTTATCACAATCCTACCTGCCCCTGTTTTACAATGAATGTTGGTTGTTGAATGAGTGTTGTTGTTTTGATGTTATATATACGGATGTATGCAATATAGTTTTTATTTGAGCTCAGAGGGGAGTGGCAGTCACAATTTAGTTGTCGTCATTGTAATATAATGACAATAAAGGCTTCTTATCTCTTCTTATCTTAACAGGCTGTCATCCTGTCTTTACTAAGATGCAACGTTAACGGCATAAAACTCTCATACAACTCTTCCTGGAATTAGTTCGGAAACAAAGAATTACGTCATCACATATCATATCTAGGCCTGTAATAACTCTCAAAAATGTGTGATAAATGTCCATCACAACTTCCATCAAACCAAGGAAAACAAACGGATTCTTTTTTTCTTTCTTTTTGAACAGTCCAAAGTTCAATGATATTGTACAACTTTAAAAGGCAGCAGTTGCAGTGTTTTTGCATGTTTTTAGCCCACTTACTTTCAATCACAAATGCTCCATGTGGCCAAATGTATGTGGATTCACTGTCCAAATACTTTTGGACTTTTCGCATTGGCTCTATTTCCCCCGATTTACGCTCCATAGTTTCAACGGAGAATCTTAATGCTGCAGCATACAGTCACATTTTAGACCACTTTGTGTCAACACTTTGTGTTTGACCCTTTCCTCTTATTCCATAACAACGTCACCATAAACAAAAGCCAGCTCCATAAACAAATGGTTTTCCCAACCCCAATCCAACACCTTTGGGATGAACTGGAACACCGACCGAAAGCCTGACCAGACCAGACCCCCCCCGTCCCCCGCAGCAGGTTAACATCTGGTGGAAAGACTAAAACCTGAAGATAGGAGGCTGTCAGAGCAGCACATCGATGCCCAACGATCACATTTAGGTATAATGTTTGCGTGTCGTCCCATTTGAGAAGATGGAGGCTGTATGTAAATGTTGACTAACAAGAGACCTGCCTGCATTTGAATTCATCGTGTTGAATAAGTAATCATAGAAAGTCTCTGATCAGGGCACTCATGATTAATTCATTCAAACACAATAATAAAACATGAACCACAGATTGCTCTGTGTGTGTGTTTGTGTGTGTGTGTGTGTGTGTGTGTGGGGTGTGAACACACCCTCTTGTTTTGAGCGAGTGAGGCTGAGGCAGTGGACACAGTGCAGAGGAGGGAGGGAGGGAGGGAGGGAGGGAAGGGGAGGCGGAGCGCGTAGTCCCTCCATTCATTGTGAGCAAAGTCTCTGTCTCCTGCTCACGCTTCCACACAGAGAGAGGAAGAGAGAGAGGGAGAGAGGGAAGAATGGGGGAGGAGTCACAGCATGTGAGCATACTGACACATCAGAGCGAGAGCAAAGAAAGCAACAACAGAAGAGACAGAGACATTTGACGAGTAGGAGGAGAGGAAGGAAGGGATCTGCTCCAAAGCCACATCTGCACTTCTCTCAGAGGGCGGACAACCTTCCTCGGTCCTCCTCTTGCATTGTATCCCTCAGCTGTGCCGGATCTCCTCCTTCCTGCAGCCTTTTGGAACAACACCAAAAGATTAAGAGACGCAGGAGAGGACGCAGAAAAGGACTCCGGAGATGAAGAGATGACTAGTGTGTGTGTCTGACAGGCTTGCATGTGGAGGCGACAGTGTGTGTGTGTGTGTGTGTGTGTGTGGGAGTCACTGAGCTCCTGCCGGCTTTAACCAGATGGAATCTGGCCGGGCCGGTTGGCATTGAGATGGATGCGAGGTGCCTCTGCGCTCAGTTGACCGCTGCTAGCAAACAAACAGCCTCTTGTTTTCTGTCTACTCTCTCTGTGCCCAGGCCAGTCCAGCGGCTATAAGCGTGGGCAGTCTGTGTTGTTGTTTTTTTTGGATTCCCTTTTCTCTCTCTTTTTCTTCTTGTCCCCAAACAGAAAAAGTATTTGAGAGATTGAGAGAACACCTGCCTTTTTTTTCTAAACTCTGTGGGCTCACTCATAAATCCACACACTCCTTACTGACGCCTCTGAAGCCGGCTCCCTGTGCGTGTTTTTGCAGCGATTTCAGGACCGCTCGGCTAAGCCAGAGGGCTGCAAGCTGGTGCCTTCCCTATTTACTGTATGTTTGCCTCCCTTTAATCCTCTTCTTCCTCCCTCTATCCATCCCCTAAGGCCCCATTGTCATCATTAATTTGTATTGCGAGTCGCCCATGAATAATGGAGGCAGTGGAGTCGCCTCTGGACTAGTGCCTTAAGTGGGAGGCGGACCGAAAAGAAGAGGACAAGAGAACACAGGGTTAGAAAACAGAGGAGAAGAGCCGAGCGCCGGAGAGTACTCTCTTTACCTCTGTGCGAGAGTGAGAAGGAGGGGTGTGTCCAGCGCCGAACGGATGAATGGGAGAGCAGCTGACGGAGGCCGAGCTCAGGAACAAACACGTGCTCTGACGAAGAAAGAGAGGAGAGGACGGTCCACAATCGTTTGCATCCAGACCGCACCTTCCTCGACAACCCGCTGGAATCAACAAAAGAGATAGAGGAAGGAAAAACAGAGCAGCGATGCTCTGATCCAGAGCCAAAACAAACAAGACTAACACTTTCCCTGACTTTAATTGTCCTGTCTACAGTGTCTTCTTGTTTGCCTTTTTGAACATTTGTTGGAGCAATTCAGAGCTCGCTAGATGGGCTATCCCTGAAGCCTTGGGCTTTACATTTTTGACCCACTTTAATTAGAAACACACTCTTTTTGACACCAATTGTCTTTTGAAGAGTGCACAGGAATGGTCTTCAAAGAACCAAACCAGATCCGCTCATTAGAAGAAAAATAACACGGCTTGTAGAGATTTTTACAGACCTGGAAAATGAGCAGAGGGGACCGTTTTGAAAAGAGGTCTCTCAGATAAAGGACAACTTGCTTGGCATCTCTGTTTTTGGATGACATGACCTTTTTGTTGACAGTTGTTGGACAAAGAAAGGTGGAGGTTATAATGTAACTCCCTCCATGTGGACAGATTTTCTGGAAAGTGCCTGAACTTTGTAGCTCTGTAAAAAGAAAAACCCCAAAAAGGACAAGATAGCTAAGCTCACGGAATCATGGATGACTCGAGTATTTTGAGGCGCAGGGGACTTCAGGTAAGAACCGGTTTGTTACTCAAGAGTGCAGCTCAGGATTCCTCTGTGGTTCACGGGGATCAAAGGTCGCAATTTGAGAATTGGACTCGCAGAGATTGATTGGGTTAAAAGGAAAGAATGTAGGCAGGAAAACACATTCTGCCCTTTTGCTCACTAGGAGTTCTGTACACACGTTGAGATTTTTTGATACAGCTTCACTGTTCAAACGCACACTTAAACAGTCACATGCATTCACTCTATCACATGTCAAGCTGGTATTAGGAAAGGCAGCACACACACACACACACACACACACACACTTAATGTGGAGTGATAACTAAACTGATGTAGGAGCAAGCGCAGGGCACGAGAATGTCATTACACACCGATCTGGACCTGTGTGGTTTGTGGTGTGTGTGTGTGTGTGTGTGTGTGTGTGTGTGTGTGAGAGAGACACACACACACAGCATCTTACCAGACCTATCCAGTTTCTCTCTGGTGGTAATCGGTTAATGACGCCAGAGCCCAGTGAGCAACAACAAGCCATCACGTATCAAAGCACACAGAAAGACACGCTGTCATAATATAGCCTATCGGAGCTTTACAGCTTTAGAAATACATTCTTTTAGCTCATTGTCTTATTAGCGTTGGACATTTTAGATGAATAGGTTGTTCCAACCTTTGAGTCATTTAATGGTTCACAATCAGAGTGGTATGTAAATCGATTTAAAGAGCATCTTAACACTTTGTTTTAGCTTGAACACATCACCACGCATACTCAAAATATCCATTCAAATCTAGATATTAGTCATAAGTAATTTATTAGGCAAAAATGGCAAACAAATGCTTGTTCCAGCTTTTCAAAAAGGGGAGATTTGCAGCTTGTACAGAGAACATCTTTGGCATTTGGAGTGATATTTGGACAAAACAACAGACATAAAGATGTGGCCTTGGACATCGGACACTTGTGAAGGACATTTTTAACAGTTCCATGTCATTTTTTACACCTAAGCATCACTAAAATATCGATTTGTCAAATACGTAATCAGATTTATAGAAGGAAACACTTAAACCATGCTTGTAACAATTGATCTGAGACTCTAAGTTCCAATGTATTAGTGATCGAATTTACAACAAGGTAACAAAAACACGTAATATCAAGCAAACATGATGCCAACTGGGATTCAGTAGCTTCAGTATCTCAAAGCATGTTTCAGTTAGCCTGGTTGACACCAGACCCTTCTCAGTTACAACTGAGAAGGGTCTGGGGAAGCTTCATTCACAGCTCATTTCCAAAGGGGCGTCACCAATGGACGCCGCTCAAATGCCTCTGGGCACAATTGGATAGTCCTTCAACCAATCAGACCAACGATCCAGGTGACGTAGCAACGACAGCGGCATCAACGGGTTGCTGCGCTTCGGTGGCCGTCATGTTGAATGTAAACAAAAAGCTGCTCGACGTCGCTGCGCTATCGTCATCGTGTAAAGCCCACCTCAACGGTTGTGATTGGTGTAAAGCCCGCCTCAACGGTTGTGATTGGTGTAAAGCCCGCCTCAACGGTTGTGATTGGTGTAAAGCCCGCCTCAACGGTTGTGATTGGTGTAAAGCCCGCCTCAAAGGTTGTGATTGGTGTAAAGCCCGCCTCAACGGTTGTGATTGGTGCCTCGATTTGGAAAAAATCTGAAATGGGCTTGAATGGGCTCTTGGCCAGACTGACTTGCATAGCAAATCTCAAATTTCCGTCAGGAGTTCGTCAGGGTTTTCCCAGGCTATGTTTCAATCCTTTGCATATTGATTTTTAATCTCAAATTTATAGAATCCAGTGGCTTCCTGAAAGCTATGAAAACAACTTCAAAAACATCTAAAACACCGTGTCTAATGTTTAGCAGACTTGACATACAACATGTGATTTAAAGTAAATGAACTAAAACATGCAAAAGCTTTGAAATTGGATTGGATTGGGATGTCAGTAGCACTGACATTTATCAAGTGTTTTAATTTCGGATGTTGTCATCCCTGTTTCGTGCTTTAAGGGTTTCACGGCTCCAGTAATGTTGAGTCAGCAAACACCAATCTACCCCCTCAACCCCCTTTTGTATGTTTGAGCCCGTTTTAGCGTCCGGCCTCAGATAACCTCTTTCCCATCAGCCCCGCTCTTAACACTCTGAAGCTGCCAGGAGATATTAGACTACGAGGATTCACGCACAGAGACTCTGATACACCGTGTCCTACATGGAGCATTTACAGTGTTTAAATAGCTTTGTGTGGAGAGAAAATAGGCCTCGAATGAGGACACCAGGCAGGGAAAGGTGACCTGGATACACTGAGATTTTAGCACTTCACTTCACCTGTTCTATCTCAGCCCCTAACTTCCAGATCAAGTTTTTACAATAGGTTAGTTCCTTGATACCATATTTATACAAAGTATAACAAACTTTCTTCATCTAGCTCTTATCCATTTATTTTCTGTCATTAAATGAAAACATTGACCAATTTAAACCACTACATTGCCTTAAGCTAATTTTGAGGTTATATCATATTTAACAATGAAATAGCAGATGTAAAAAGTACTGTGTGCTGGTTAAAGCTTAGTCCTGGAATAGAGCTGTTTGGGTTGGCCTTGGTCTTGACTCAGTCTCAGGATTATTGGACTCTTGCCTTAGACTTAACTATGTTATGTCTACACATCCTCAGTAAATTAAAAATATGTGGGAAAGGTTCAAAGGTCTGAGGCTCCACTGAATCTAGAAACACCTCAACTCTGTCACACTTTGCAGTGAAAGGAAATGAAAATCTCGCGGTGTAAATGTGTACACTGAGACACTGATTGACAACTGCATATTTGTTTGTCTCTGTCTGGGCCTGGCGTGTTTGTGTTTGTTGGGAGGGCTGTCCTCTGGCTCGTTTCCTTTCTGTAAATCCCTTTTTGTGGCTGGTCGTCACAACCGTCGGCTGAATGGATTAAAAACATGACCGACAGTCTGAAAACCTCGGCCCCTAGAGGCTGCGGTGTTGAATTGAACCGACGACACACACTATACTCATCACTCATAATTCAGCTATTCTTATAACCTTCCTGGTAGTGGAGATGCAGTGTAAAAGTTTTTCCCAACGCCATCATTAAAATCCGAAGGCTTCATCCTCTGCGGGGTAGAAATGTGATCAGGAAATACCATGATTTAAGATTGTTAAATTTCTGCTTTACAAGTGGAAATTATGGCCCAAAGGTCAGACAGTTAACAAAAATCATCCTCTTGAGTCCATAAAGGTCTGGAGCAGCTTTCATGGAGATTAGGCCATTAGTTTTCAAGATAAATTACCATGCATCAAAGTGTTGCTAAAAACGGACACTTAAGCTTTATGATGGCACTAAGGGAAACGTCAAGAGACATCACCGAATTCAGCTTCTAGGATTCATAATTATCTCCAACAAATGTCAAGGCAGTGCAGGCAGTGGTTGCTGTGATTAACGCTGGAACAATCCATTGAACAATGACTGTGACAATGACAACAATGAATCCATTTGTTGATCATCACAAATTACATTGTCAACAATTTTCTTATTGGATTAGGTCATTGATTGAATACAAAAAGGTTCCATCTTCTCCAATGGGATCTTTTGAAGCTTGTCTGAAAGTATTTGAGAAACTGAAATCAACAAATGTATGACCGTTTTTGTTGTGAATGATCTAAATCCATCTAAAATGTTGCCGATTCATTTTTTGTCAATTGACTAGTTCTTTCAGCACTAATGCCATATTATAAGCCTTATATATATTTTAATTATAAATTTATGAAGAAAAATGGAAAGGCAAGTTATGAATAGATACGTGGATCATGAAAATAATCATCAGTTGCAATGGTAGGTGAGATACTGTATCTCAAAGTGGATGGATTGACAGATTGACTGATTTATGGATTCATAGATGGATGGACCAGTAAGCCTCACCATCCTTAGGACTCTCTTTTAAAACGGGACGTGAAAACAGACCAACCTATGCTTACTGCAACATTACATAAAGCACTTCAGTGATGAGGATGCGTCTGTCCAGCCCTGTTCGGTCGCACTTCCTCTAATTAGCTTTCTGGTCAGATAGAGCACATAGCCTGAGGTCAGTGGTCACTACTCCATCAGGAGTCTATCAGGCTGCTCTGATGGACCGAGCATGTAGGGCAGAGTGCGGTTTAGAGACCAAACAGAGAGCAGAACTCCATCACTTGACCTCTGCCGTGAGAGGCGGTGAAGAGATAATGTGGTTAAGGTGAAAGGTCAAACAGATAGCGACCGTGTTTAGCTTTTAGGTCACTCTACTGAAGTGAAAGGGGGTTACTGCTTTCTATTTGTAGCTGCTCTGTCGTTTCCATGACGGGATGTGGGGGGTGAAGATTGAAATATGAAAGGAGGAGGTGGGTTAAGGGCCAAATTATAGGCTTCAGGCTGTTCTTAGAGAAATACAAATGGCTGAGCAACACAAAGGGCAAACCATAAAACAGCTTTGTTCAAGACAAGGGCCATTAGTACAGAGGGCTTAAGTGTCTGAACCAATTGTGCTGCGTGTCTGGCTGTAATGCATCTGAGGGGAGTGTGGTTGAGCTTGATGGGTGAGGTTTAACTGTTTATCTACAGAGTGAAAATGTGTGAAGGTATAAGGTGTGATGTGTCTGCTTTTCACGGCGAACACGTAGACAAACCGCTGCCTTGCATATCACACTGTTCACATGCTTTTACTTCACATTCGACCACGCTGCTACCACCGGCCGTGTGCTAATTGCATCTTGTAGATACATTGTGTTAACACCTGAAGATGTGCACAACGCTTTGACGAAACCAGCACCCATCACGCGTACATGCAAAAGTGTAATTAAGCAATAACACAAGCTAAATGGTGTCCACAGCAAACCATCGTACAGTAAACGAGGCCTAAAAATATTTTTATTTTTTATATTTTTATTTTTTTCCCCCAGTGGCAGCAAGGGATAGGTAGGACATTTTTTTTTTTTTTTTTTTTTTTTTTTTAATTTTCCTTCACAGCAGCGATGGATACTCTTTTTTTTATCATAACATAGCCTACCTTTACTACATGTACTCTACCACCTTGTGTATCCCAGCATGTTACACACACACACACACACACACACAAACACAAAATTAACTGTTACTAATGTAGGCTAATTAAAAATTGACCGGAGCCCGTTTCTGGACACACCGGAGGACCGAGACACAAAGTAAACACGCCTCTCTGACTGGTACCGGGGGGGTTGGCAGTTAAACTGCTGCCCGGTTCCTTCAGACAAAGCTCAAGCTAACAGGCTAACGGCTTATTAAAGATTGGATCTGTGAGCGCATTAATCTGCTCGCTGTGCGTCGTATAACAAACCGAGCAAGCAGCAGGTATTCATGCACGACTGATGACTAATGATAGTTCGCCTCAAACTTTTTATTTGTGTATTTATTTAATTTGTATTATTTCTTCCCCAAGCTCATAAAATAAATTTGGGTCGCACATAAATTGACAACAAACAATTATTTTTTTTATGTCTGAGAAGGTAACAGATCTTGACATATAGTGTAAGTTATAAGACTAATAATAATGTATAGTTGCTCAGCCACGTTCACACGGTATTACACCCAGAGTTGAATCGCCTTCCAGTTGTGTTCTTCCACTGAATAGCCTACTGCTCACCATCAAACCTCAATATTTATAGAGAAGAAAAGAATTCTCCAAAACTGCATATGTTACATTGTAGCAAACTCATTTCAAGCATCAGCCTTGATTTTAACCTCCTACTTGAATAACTACGACCTGAATGACTGAGAACCTTCACAGACTTCAGCTTTTGCAGCTTTCAGAATCAACGCTTTTGTAATATCCTGTTACCAAATAGCTAGCTGTTAAAGAAATAACACGTATACTCAAGCGTCAAGCTGCTATTGCTTCTCAGCATTTGTCTTTTTTTGTGTGAAGGTTTTTTTGTTTGAAGTATGTGTGCGTGACTGAGGTATTCTTCCTGTGAGCCTCTGTCAATGTTTACCATACAGGAGCTTTCCGTTCAACCTGGTGTTCTGGATCGCTGCTTGATTAACGAGCAGCAGAGACAGAAAATACACCCACTCAGGCTTAAATTTACTCTGGTTTTACTGCAGCTTTATTCGGAGCAACTTCTCAGTTTTAAATGATTCATAAACTATGTTTATAGTCATATTTTGATCTCTAATCATGTAGAAAGTTTGGGTTTTTCTTTGTCTACGTTTTGAGATTTCCGTGTCCAGACAACTTCAATACAATGTAAGTAAGAAGTAAATAGGGCTTCTCTTAAACAGTCTCCCTGTTACTCTGGATAATGTGACACACTGTCAGCAGTTTTTTTCTATTGGAGCTACTTCATGCAGAATAAATAGTCCCTAAGGAATAAGGAGATTGGGAAACCTGCTTGTATTTCATTACCATGAAATTTGAGAGAGCAGACACGGAGCACTGAGTATACAAGGGAAGAATCGTCTCTAAATCCATGTGACAGCAATTTGGGTTGAAAGTAGACGCCACCTGATAGGAGCCCACCACATGCGTGTTGGTAAACCAGACAGGCTGATGTCAGCACAGAGCCTCGATAAAGATTCTGGATTTAATACGCAGTCAGGAACAGACAGGCTTTTGTTTCTGGAAAACTGGCCGCTGCCGTTGGAGCTGTGAATGGCAGCACTAATCCTGCTTCTCACACTACAGCATTCAGCACACATGCACAAGCTGAGAGATGCACACATATTTTACAGCGACTCAATCCCCACCATCAAGGGCTACTAGTGCAGTGCCTGTTTAAAATGTGCATGTTGGGAACGGGCCGATTGCTTTGCCTCTGGTTTTGCTCAGAAACCGATTCAAAAAAGACGATGTTGTGCACGTTCATGTAGTTGCTGGTGCAGGACAAAAAAGTGAATGTTCAAAGAAGGTAAGGGGGTTAGGGGTTAATAAGGCACACAATCTATAAGGCACAAATTGTGGGCTGCTAATTGCACTATTAAAGTATTTTTCCGGAGCATTAAGCTGTTGTGCGGACTTTACCTTCTTTGAACATTGCTCGGAAAGCGCTCATCCAAACAACTTCACACTCAGCACTGCTAAATACGGTCCTGAGCAACACGCCTGCCATGACATAGTTGTGTCTCCTAGCAATGGTGGATGGTTCTACAACGTATAAGTGTTGTGGCCGAGAAACCAGTCAGAGGCATAATCCACCCACTGTAGCAAATTCTTAACATGCTTATATTATGCTGTTTGGCTTTTTCCCTTTCCTTTATTGTGTTATATATCTTTTTTGTGCATGTTATAGGTTTACAAAGTGAAAAAGCCCAAAGTCCACCCCAAAGGGACTTACCATCTCCAACAGAAAACACTGTTCACAAACTGCTCCAAACAGCTCTATTGTAGTCCAGCCTTTACTTCAGAGACAAACGTGGTCACTTTGGAACACACGTTATAATGCTCGCCTAGCTGCTAGCATGGCACGCCCTCATACTCTGCTTCTGACTGGCTAGTAGTCCTTACCTAGGTACTGTCAGGGCACGCCCTCATACTCTGCTTCTGACTGGCTAGTAGTCCTTACCTAGGTACTGTCAGGGCACGCCCTCATACTCTGCTTCTGACTGGCTAGTAGTCCTTACCTAGGTACTGTCAGGGCACGCCCTCATACTCTGCTTCTGACTGGCTAGTAGTCCTTTCCTAGCTACTGAGCATGTGCGACAGAGATGTCTCACTCTGTAGCTAAAACAGAGAGCTCAACACACAGGGTGAAAAGAGGAGCTGCAGCAATGTGCAGTACAACAAAAATATGGTGTTTTTTGAAAATTAAACCATGTAAACCTATTCTGATACAACCTCTAAATACAATTATGGACCTGAAAATGAGCATAACATGAGCACTGTAACGTTTTGTCATTGCAGTTGGGTACAAATTACTTCTCCATAGTAACTGATTCATCCCAAACTGAGCCAGAATGTGAAAGTGAACTGATGTAAAACAGCTGATGTTTTATGGGAGTCACAGTTGACTTCCCTCCTTGAGTTTTTTATGTTCACAGGCTTTGACGTTTTATCAAAGATCCAGATTTATTTTGTTCATCTACTGATGATTTAACCAGAAGAGTCTCATGTCGATCCAAGGCTTGAATTGCTTTAACTGTTAGTCACCTCCCATTGTCACGGAGTACATGAACCAGACGAGAAAGACCAGAATGCTGCACACCATAATGTTACTATATTACTCTATATCTTTAGGTTTTGGTCTGTTGGTTGGACATATCAGTTTACCATCCCGGTGTATTCCAGGTGCTCGATGGTGTTTTAAGCCCCCAACGTCTCCTTCCAGGCAGCGCTGCGACCGTTGACTTCAAGGCACCTTAACCCTAACCCTAACCAATGCCTAATCCTAGTGCCTTCCAGGCAGCGCTGCCTGGAAGGAGACGTTGGGGGCTTAAAACACCGATATTCCAGGTCGCTTGGTAGCCTTTCAGAACAATGTGGCAGTCCATCTACAGTATAGAAGGTTTAATGACACCTATAAATCATACAGTGACAAACCAGGCTACCTAGAGTGGTGTTTAATAGGTTCAACCTTAATGTATTTCTATTTCTCCCCACTCAGCTCGTCTCTTTTGCTCATTAGCTTTATACATTTTCTGTCAGAATTTTTTTTTTTTTTATTGATCTCGTAGACTTTCGTCGTTTTTCCTGCTCTCTCTTAATCATAAGCTATATTGGCTATAAGTTATAATGGTGCCCTGTGGAGGCATGGCTCTCAGGATGATGGAGAGATTCATCTCGTTCCTCTTCTCCTCCTCCGGCCACAGTCGACTGAGCGTGCTGCTCTCAGCCTTGTGAAATATTGATAACTCTGAGGTACCCAGGCTGAGAGAGATGGGGGGGAAACGAAGAAATTTCACTTTTCCTTCTATGGCTTTAACCCCTGAACACTCCTTCTCCTTAGGACTCACAGCTCAGCAGCTCTGGTTAATCATGTCTTTTGGCAGAGAAACTTGTGTCGAAGCAAAACGGGTTTGTGAGTTCATGATAGGCGAGTGTGTGAAAGAGAGCTTTGACAAACCCAGATGAGGCTAACGGATGGCAAAATTCCAGCCAATTAAAAGCAATCAAGCAAATCTTTTTTGGCTTAGGAGTTATTAAAAATGTTGGGTTCACTGGAGGTCGACTGTAGTCCTGCCGGAGCTCCTTTTGGGAGCGTGTGATTGGGTTGTGTTGGTGATGGCTTGTCTGCGGGTGCTCCAGACTAATGAAGAAGCAGACAGGGACCGGGCCGAGTTCTCTGGCCTGCAGACGCTCGGTCAGCTGGTACGATTTAAGGTTGAATATTATCAAGGAGACAGATGAGATGGCCTCAGAGCTCAGCCAGGTAAGACTCACAACATGGGGGGGCTTCCCGTTAAGCTAAGAAACCTCCTATCTTTCACTCGCTTTTCATTGTTCCACTAATGAAACTAAGGCTAAGCTAAGACTAAATTTCTATAAAATAAAAGGTCTATATAAAAGAGACTTCAGATACAGTATTAGGGGACCACTAAGGTCTATATAAAAGAGACTTCAGATACAGTATTAGGGGACCACTAAGGTCTATATAAAAGAGACTTCAGATACAGTATTAGGGGACCACTAAGGTCTATATAAAAGCATCCAAAAAGCAGCATGTCATAGGACCTTTAAGCAGGTTACCATTAACCCTAACCCCTACGAAGGCTGGTGCGATGTGCTTATCTCCCGATTCAATACTATCACCATTCTTGGGTGATGCGATATATATTGCGGTTTTTAAGTATTGCGATTCTATAAGTCGTGCGGTTCTTTATTATCATTCATTGCGATTTTTGTTTACTTTTTTAACACTCGACCACGGGGACATGTTGAATCACACACTTCAGGAGACGTTTACTATGGAAAATCTCTACATTGATACAGTAAAAATGTTTGATTTCTTTTAGCGTGTATGTAGTCATATGTTCTGAACTCAAATATTTCGGTCGTTGTCAGGAATTGTGAAGCAATGTGTTTTATAGCCCCTGAAGTATTCACAAATGTAGCTATTTGAAGATACAGATATGGGACTTTTACTTTGCAATATCTCTAAATTGATTTACAAAAAATATATAACATTTACACATACAAAGAGGTGAGTGAACTATTAACGCAGGCACACAACAAAGCTACAGTGCTTGAGTAAACATAGTTACCTTCCACCGCTGAATATTACACAGCGGTACACTTCTGAAGAAGAAGTTTAGGTTATGTGAGTTCACAGTGAGTTTCTTAGAAACTACAGTAACATCTTGTTCCCTCCAGTTGTTGATTTTCTCCCTCCGGAGCTTATATTGTTGTCTTTCTGCTCCTCGTGGCGAATCGATATCCTGCCCCTGTTAAGCGCTGCAATAACTTGCGACCCGGTTCCACTGTTCTGCAGTAATTACTGCAGCTGCTTCTTATAAAGAATCCAGAAAATCTGCCTCTATGGTCTGCCAACGTAGAGAGCTATTAATGGACTGTGTGTGCTCCTAGAAAAATGGACGTAATTTCTGCCAGCTTCCTGTTAGTTCATCAATAAAGCAGACATGTCGAGGACAATGTGTATTTAATGCTGTCGACTGGAAGGATCTCTCTGCAGCGCCGATTGATTCTCAGTTATGGACTTACATTTCCCCATATTGAAATAACCTTGTCTCGTAAAGTAGAGTTACCCCGAGTATTGTCTTGATTTGTCTTCAATTGAACACCATAAAGAAAGTCGTCTTCGGATTTTGGCCCAGTGTTTTGGGCACATCAAGCGGTCGAAGACTTCACTCTGGGCTCCTTATTTTGTAGACATTGTATAGTGCATACAAAAATCAATAATTGATATAAAGGAAATAGTATCAGTTGCAGCCTGAGTTTGAGTCCCACAATGAGGCTGTTTTTGCTCACTCTGAGTCTTGAACTCAGAAACCTTCACACTTCATTATAATTAAAATATATTTCGTGACACGTTGTCACTCTCACAGCTTCTTTTCTCAGTTGAACCCTCAGAACCTTCCCTGCGTGGTTCCCGCAGCTATCCCGCCTTTTTTCTTCTTCTCTTTACCCACCTCCTCCTCCTCCTCTTCCCCCCTTCATCTTCTTTTTATGTGTCGTCCTGCGGGCAGACATCTCTCAACATGATGAAAGCCGAAAGCCCAGAGGGTGGCAAGCCTGGTGTCGAAGTTTAAAAAAAATGAGGCAGAGGGAGGGCGGGAGGAAAAGTGTGAAAGGGATGTACAGCTCTGTTTGACTTATTGTAATCACCAACAATAAGCTCACCGCTGAAAGAGCACACTTCTTTGTTTGCCCTCCCTCGTCTATGGACGTCAGACACACTGGATGCTTGTTGCTTGAACGGAATTAATTTTATCCATATCTATGTTTTGAAGTGTTACTGTGAACAAACGGCATCTTGAGCATTGCCTTTAGCAAGGGTCTTCAATGTTTTTTAAGCCAAGGACCCCTTAACTGAAAGTAAAATGGAGCAGGGACCCCCTACTACATATAGTGTATAAAATGAAGTTGCATAATATACTGGACCTACAATAACATGTATATATTTTTACATACATAAATACCTTTTTTTGCATAGAATACAAAGCTATTAAAATAGCCTAATAATTGTTGGCATGATTTTGTAAATCAGGTTTAAATATTAAACGTACCTGTGGCACAGGGAATCCTTAGGATGAACTGTATCTGTGGATGGCCTTAGTGACCACTTTACCTATAGGCCAGTAAGCTTATGTCAGATTCATGTTAAGACTTTTTAATTTTTGAAAAAAAAAAAACCAATAATTTGAAGGTCCCCCTGCATTGACTCTGAGGACCCCCTAGGGGTCCCGGACCCCCTGTTGAAGATCCCTGGTCTTTAGTAATGCAGATTTAAGACCTGAGTTTAAAAACGTTTGCAGGAGAGTTACTTTGGGTTTTAAACGTGTTACTTTTTGACAAGCTAATTTCTTGGTTAATCAATGTAAAGCACACACAGGATGAGACTGATCCCTCATTGGTCCAGACAAGTCGTGATGCATCTCATCATCAGCTCATGGTTGTCGGCCGTCAGAGTTTTCGGCTCGGGAGTATTCCTGGTACAGAGCAGCAATGGAAAGATTTGAGATTGTGAATAGGTCACGGGGGTGCCATGGTCTAAATAAAGTCTGGGAAACACTTAACTAGATCACGATTGAAACAAGTCTCCTGGGTATCATCTGATACGGGTGAAAGTGCTGATGCGAGATCTGCGTTTTGGTACAACTACCCAAACTATTATTACTCCGATACTTCTTTGAGAAATATAAAACACGTTTTCTATAAAAACCCTTTATTACTACAAATATAGTTCTCGAATATATGTTTAAAAAACTAAATTAAACTGTCTCAATCTCATCAACAAACAAGCAAGCTGTTCTCATGAACCAGTCGTATAGCTACGAAAAGTGCACCACTGTAATTTTGTATGTATTCCACATATTTATTGCTGTGTGCACCACATTGACTGCTGCTGTATAAGAACGCTGTGGACAGTGTAGGGAGGAGGTCGGGCTGTGTGGTTGGGTCATAAATAGAGCTGGGCAATGTATCGATATTGTGATATGAGACTAGATATCGTCTTAGATTTTGGATATCGTAACATCGTGATATGACATATATTGTCTCAGGCTGCATTACAGTAAAGTGATGTAATTTTCTGAACTTACCAACTGTTCTATTATTTGCCTTTAACCACTTTTTTTTTTCTCCCATATCGCCACAGCCCTAGTCATAAAACACAGGACTTTCAAGCCGGGGAGAGGAGTTTGTTTCCCAGTTAAACATAAGACTCACCCAGGAAATGCAAGTTCGTTTTAATCCAAACCACAATCTTTTTTTTTTCGTCGTTTTGATGCCTAAACTTAACTGTCGTCGTCACACAACGCTCGCTTTTCGTCGGCTAAACTCAACTGCCACGGCCTCTGAAAGGACATCTTCCCTGTAGCTGCCTAAAAGTCCCCTTTTTGTCGGCTAAACTATCAACTCCCGCTGATACAAGCGAAAGCTCACGGTGCTCTGTAGCCGGCTCCCAGTAACCCAATGTCTGCTAAACTCAACTACCATCTAGGGCTGCACAATTAATCGAAATCTTATCGAAATTGCAATATGAACTAGTGCAATATCGAAATCACAGGGGGGCGCAATATTTGTTCTATCCTACAGACTAAAGAAACAATCTTAGTTTGGTACAGATCCTCGCAAAAAATCACATTTCAATCTTTTTATATATATATATATTTATGATCATTCCCTCCAATATCGTGAATCATATGCTAATCACAATATCTTTCAAAAATAATCGCAGTTAAATATTTTCCTAATATCTTGCAGCCCTTCTACCAACGGCCGCCGACAGCTCACAGAGATCTGTTGCCGGTGTCACGTGACTAGCCCGTGGTCGCCTAGTTTTGCAGGATATTATACGAATTGGTGTGCATACATTTTGGTACGATGTCCTACGAACCCGTTCTTGAGAATGCATTGGAACAAGTGATGCCAACTTTTTATCCTTGGTTTTACAGACATATTTCAGCCAGGTCCCATAACTCAGCTCTGGCAGCACAATGCTGCTGTCATTTTAACCTTCATTAAAAGTACTTTTCACAAACTTTTTTTTTTCTCCCTTCCCAGAGTTGTTTATGTAGCCTCTCTGTTTTGGAATGCACCACAAATCTGGTAATTAATTACCCGTGGCGTATTGCGTCAGCTTAGCAGATGTACCCTTGGTTGGTCCCGGGAGGTTGTGAGAGCAGCCAGTGTTTTTGGCCAATCAGGATGGAAGATCGCACAGCTGGAGTGACACCGGGAGCTTGTCAGGGGAAACATTTCCTGACTTAAATATCTGATAGGGAAGTTTCTCATTGCTAACATAATCTGACATTTCCTTCTTGCAAGTGCGGGAGGATTCAGAACTCATACAAGACACAAGAGTGTTATTGTCAGGAAAATAACGCTGAATGCCAGGATGGGTGTTTGGGAATGAGAATGGGTGGAAGTATGTGGCATTGTGAAACCCATTTTCTGCTCGACTGTCAACCAGAAAGCTGTCATTTTAAGAGCCTCTCTACCTGTTTAGTGTCATCCTTTTTTGCACACAGATGCAGACAGACAGAACAAAAGGCCACATCGCAGCAGATCTGGGTCTAGACTGAAACTCACAGCCTTGTCCCTGATAAGCACCTTCGCTTTCTATAACAACAAAGACTAGTACAACAACTGACAAACAAAAACTGACAAATAGCAGCACTCCTCCTGCATTAGCTGTGACTTTAACATCTCCTCCGCTGACACTTAGAGGGCACTGAGTCGCTTGCAGGAAGAGACAAAGTGACGGACAGAGACAGAACGAGGCATGTGTCTTAATGAGACAAACACTCGTCTGTCTCAGTTGGCGTCACCTCCTCTGACACCTGAAGTCAGCGTGACTCCTTCTCCCTGCCTGAACTGTTCAAGGAACAATGCAGAACCCAGCATCCGACTCAAGGGAAGGGTTTCTTTCTCATTATCCAGGGTTTCCCGTAATTCAAATGGACTGATCTCTTGATTTATCCTGAGTAAAATGTGTGATCCTCTCACAAAAGGGGACTGTTTTGCTGCGACGGCAGTTAAGTTTAGGCAACAAAATGAGTTAGGATTACAAAAAAAGATTGTGGTTTGGGGTTAAACACCGGTCCCCTTAAGTAGTACTTCCGGGACACGAACACCCGTTTCCTGGGTGAAAGTCTTGGGCTTTCCCCTGAACTTCTTCCGGGACATGAACTCCGCTCCCGTGCCTGAAAGCCCTTTGTTTTAGGACCTTTGCGCTCTTAAGGCGCTGACACACAGAGCTGATAATCGGCTGTTGGACAGTCTGGCGAGGTCGGTGACTCAAGTCTGTTTTGGTGTGTTCCGTCGTCCGTCTGAGGGGCCGTCGGCCTTCATTTTGGCCGATTTGACATGTATAATCGGCGGGGCGGGCACTGTCGGCAGTCGGACTCAAATGACCCATCTGATTGGTGGAGAGCTAACCCGGAAACGGGGAGCGGGATGAGCGTGACTAGAGTCTCTCAAAATCTGATGAAAGTCTTTTAAACTGACCTTTGTCGATCTGAAATGAAGACAGATTCAGCAACTGCACGGCCTATTTCTCTCTTAAAATGTTTTCAGAAACACGTTTCGGTGAACTATTTTAGTCCAATATGAGATCGTATTCTGAACAAGCCGCCATGAAAGTCTGGCTGTGAATTTCCGGAGAAACCAGACCCACGTGATGCGTTCGTCCAATCAGCTGCTGGTTTTCATTTTTGGGCAACAATACAGATTAGCGCCGCCTGCTGTTATGGAGACGTATTACGTCTCGTCTCTTCGGTGTGTTCCGAGACACTTTTTTGATCAACTCGGGGAGACTGATCAGCCCAATCGCCTTTTCTGCCGACGTTTGGCCGTCGGCTCTGTGTGTCCGGGCCTATATACACAGGGTTCGTACTTTTTGAAAGAATCTGGAAAATTTATGGAATTTGAAAAATGCAAATTCCAAACCTGGAAAGGTTTTGGAAAAAAAAAAGACCCAGAAAGTTTTGGAAAAGTCATGGGATTTTTTTTAACACAGCATAATAATATGTGATTAATTAAAAAAAATCGTGTAATAAAAAATGTATTTCACGTCGTCTGAACCTTAACGTTCTATTCGGGGCATAACGTTCAGTTCACTTCCGGTTCACTCACTTGTTGCGATGCTGCCTGAGGTGAAGTCGGTGTTGACTGAAATCAAATGGAAATTAAATTGAAATGCCAGGAAAGTGCCAATTTAACAATGTCTGGCTTCACTTGGACAAATACAAGACGTGGCTCGAGAAGGCCCAGGACCCATGTAAAGCGAGATGTGGACTATGTTCTAAGATCGTTGACATCGCTAATATGGGAGAAGCAGCGCTAACTAGCCATGCTAAAGGCGCCAAGCACCAGGCAGTCGTGGCTGCGCGTGAAGGCTCGAGCATGACCATCACTAGCTGCTTCTCTCCTCCATCGGCATCGACCAACGTTACGCTGGTTGCAGTGTCTTCCATCACGAGTCAGACTCAAGGCACAAGACAAGGGACTATCTCCAGTGTTACTAGACAAGACGCATTAAAGGAACACGCCGACTTATTGGGACTTTAGCTTATTCACCGTAACCCCCAGAGTTGGATAAGTCGATACATACCCTTCTTATCTCTGTGCGTGGTGTAACGCTGTCTAACAGCTCCACCGGTAGCTTAGCCTAGCACAGATCATGCAGGTGAATGGTTCCAGTAACCCTATTGCTCCGAATTGTGACAAAAGTGACAAAATAACGCCACCATGTTCCTATTTACATGTTGTGATTTGTAGAGTCACAGCGTGTACAAAAAAACAACGTAACATGAGACACAGCCATCTTCTAACCGTAAACAAACCGGGTACTCTATTCTGTACGCTGTGACTATACAAATTGCAACATGTAAATAGGAACATGTTGCCGTTATTTTGTCACTTATTAGGAGCAGTAAGATTACTGGAACCATTCACCTGCATGTTATGTGCTGGCCTGATGCCGCTGGAGCCGTCAGACAGCGTTACAACACGCACGGAGATGAGAAGGGTATGTATGGACTTGTCTAACTCTGGGGGATACGGTGAATAAGCTAAATTCCCAATAAGTCGGCGTGTTCCTTTAAGCGCCGAGGTATTGTGGGCGTTAAAAGTCGCAAACTCCTACCATTCTTTGAAATCGTGCGAGGATGTCATTGGACTTTTCAGCGTCATGTTTCCTGACAGTCAGTTGGCAGCCGAATTTGCGTGTGGGGAACGTAAGTGTGCCTACTTATGTAATTTTGTCGATTGACATTTTCAGGAATACATAGTCATTGGCAGAAATTTGCCAAAAAGTCATGGATTGGTTAAAATGTGTATGAACGCTGTATACAGCAGCAGTCAATGTGGTGCACACAGCTATATATACAGTACGTGGACTATATACGAATTACAGTGTATTACTTTTTGTAGCTACAGTCCCTCTCAAAAGTTTGGACATGCTTTCCCATTCCCGTAATAAGAAACCGTGTGCAAACTTTTGACTGGTACTGTCTATGCACGATTGCTTATAGTACGCAAACAGAATGCAACAGTAAGATCAGCTGCAGTACGCACTAAAAGTAAAAAGTTTGCGATTTGGATCCCAGCATCTACATCAACCCCGGTTTAATTATTGGAGAAAACTGACCTCCTTAAGTCTGAATTGAAAGTTCAAAACTTGCTGACAGTCTCAGAGGCGTTACGTAGCTGTCTCTGAGCTGCGCGTGCTCCGATAGAGTCCCCTCTGGGGGGGTCAGGGCTTGTTTAGATGCAGAGTTAGATACTGTAAAGCCACATTGAGCCCCAAGAGCAGGTTAAACACAGCTCAGAGGGCTTAGCTGGACTTTGGCTCTTGGCTGGGCCTCTTGTTGTTTGTTCTAGAAAAAGAAAGGGATGGATGAGGGAATGAGAAGGAGAGTGGGAACAGGAGTTCTGTTGTTTGTTTTTTCTGTCCCACATCTATCAGCGCTTGTGCTCAGGCATCTCCTCTGTTACTCTTTCTTTCTTTTGTTTAGGTCACAGACTGTTCCTGCGTCTTTCTTTCTCTCCTCGTCTGTCTCTCTCTCTATCTCTCTGTGTGTCTCCCGCCAGCAGACTGGATTAGCCAATTAGAAAACTAGCTATGAGCTCATCCGGTATCCACGGTGACCGCTGAGAGAATAATATGAGCTCACCCTGTGAACAGAGAGTGAGAGAGTGACCTGTAACCATAGAAGCCCTTAGCCAGCTGGTCTGAGAGAGACAGACAGGCCTTCACACGTTGGTACAAACAGGGTAGTATCATGTAGAAATATACTGTGCCAGACTGAGAGACGGGGGACCGGGACATAGACTTGGACACATGCATCGGATAGTTTTACAGTATAGTCACAGATAGGTAGGGATCCAACTTTAGCGGTTCAGATAACTCAACTTACAGTATCTGCAAATACAGAGTACCGATACCAGTGTTACTTTTTTTTCATATTTAAAGTCTGTAAACCTGAATGCATGGAACTTCTCAGGATCATTTAATGTACAGTAGGGGAGGAACGGTACACAGAAGTCACGGTTCGGTTCATACCTCGGTTCAGACATCACGGTTTGGTACGAATACATGTACCGTTCCACCCCTAATGTGCAGTAACATACTGTATGTTGGAAACACTGCATTTACCAACGTTTGTTTGAAACTGTTTTGTACAGTACATCCTTTCATCTGTTCAGCAGGACTGCAACTGACAATTTCTATTGGCGATTAATCCGTCGGTTATTTGACAGTTGATTATTTTCTCGATTAATTGATTAGTTGTTTGGTCTATAAAATGTCAATAAAAAAAATGGATCAGTGTTTCCCCAAAGCCCAAGATGACGTCCTCAAATGTCTTGTTTTGTCCACAACTCAAAGATACCTGACATCAGAGAAGTTTTACCTTTTTTTCATAATGACTCAAACCGATTAGTCAATTAAATAAAATAGTTGAAAATAGGTGATTAATTTAGAGGTCGACATCTAATCTACTGATCGAGTCATCTTTGCAGCACTACAGTTCAGTGTGCCCTCGAAACCAAATAATGACTGTTGAAAAGTCTAATTCAGTCGGATTACTTTTACTATTTTAACGATCCAAGCGCACGGCGTAAAGCGCCTGGCGCAGGTGCATTTACGGTGTGTCCGAATCCAGTTTTGCTAGTTTGACGGCGGAAAAACTTAGTGTCTTCATTAATCAGAGGTGTGTTTTGGGCGTAACATGCAGTAAACCAATCAGAGATCATCTCCCATTCCCTTTAAAAGCCAGGCGTGTTTGGACCTTGGAGCATTGCTATTATGATGGAGGATTTGCACCGTAATATTTTTATTTGTAATCTTCTGCATGTGTGTGTGCTGCTGTGCGTCCCTGTGTGTGTAACAAGCATAGCGTGCGCGCGCTGTGCACGAGCCTAGGAGCATTTTACTAATTTGCTGTTAAAATAACTTGGTCAATGGCGCGATCACTTCCCGCTGCCTCAAGATAGCAATACGCCCAGAATGCACCTGAACACACCTCCCTGTAAGACCAGCACGCCCAGAATGCACCTGAACACACCTCCCTGTAAGACCAGCACGCCCATGGGCGCACAGATGGGCGCAGGGGCATTTGCTATTTAAACGACGTGGCTACTGGACGGGAAATTGACAACTGTGGTCGGTCTTAAACTAGCAAAGACACTTGCATTGGGCCTTGCGCTGCGCCGGGTGCAAGATAGGACCTTAGGTCTCCTAACGGGACATAATAGCAAGATAATTGTCATAACCAATATATTTTATAAATACTATTTTCCTACTGAATGATAAAGTTACTAGTTCATTGTGCAAAGAAGAGCACTTCATGGTCAAATCTCACAGTGTCTTAAAGTCAAAGAATTAAAAAAGGATGTGGTGAAATAATCATAACATGTTGACAAATTCATAATGTTAATAAATGCATGAATGTATTTTTTTTCATGACGTGTGATTTCAAAGAAGCAGAGAAAACTAAACTTTAGAAAAAGTTTAAGAAAAATGAATAATGATGACGAAAAAAAGGAATAAGCCCCACTTATCCTCATAGACATGCCAGCCGAGATGAAGATCTCCCTGAACATAGAAATACCCAAACCCTGACGCAGACTCCCCGCTGTGATGCCAACTTTAGTGATATCACGGGGGGAATGAACTCCTTTGCTCATAAATAAAAGTAGAGAAGGAGGGAAAGGAAAACATGTAACGTCCTCCTCCTCCTGTTCCCCCTCCCTCATGTTTTCATCCACACGGCTGCGTTTGGCCAGCGGGCAGCAAACTTCAAAGAGTGTGAAATTGAAAGTCTAGACGTCACCCCGTCCTCACACACACACACACACACACACACACACACACCCCTCAGTCCTATTTTCCTTCGGGCAATTTCTTTTCTTACCCTTTATACACAACAACACAGCACCGCAGACTCTTCTTTGATAGTACTTATTTATTTATTTATTTATTTCACATAGAGAGTGACAAGAAAACCTGTTTGCTCTTTTGATTCATGATGCATTTGCAGCACAAGGCTCCAGACTGACCTTTTACACTTTGCTTTTGTATTTCGGGTGTCTCAGTACAAAATTGGTTGTAGCCAGACATTGCTTCACAAAATGGAGTGTGATTGGATTTGTTGTTTGATCACAGCTGGAACAAAAAAACAGTTAAAAGCTTCACTAATCAATATTTCTTACATTAACAATGTATCCAATTTAGAGCTGCAAAGATTAATCGATTAGTTGTCAACTTTTAAATTAATCGCCAACTATTTTGATAATCGATTAGTCGGTTTGAGTAATTTTTTAAGACAAAAGTAAAAAATTCTTTGATTCCAGCTGCTTAAATGTGAATAATTTCTAGTGTCTTCTCTGTGACAGTAAACTCAATATCTTTGAGTTGAGGACAAAACAAGACATTTGAGGGCGTCATCTTGGGCTTTTAGAAACACTGATCCACATTTTTCACTATTTTCTGACATTTTATAGACCAAACAACTAATCGATTATGAAAATAATCGTTAGTTGCAGCCCTAATCCAATGGCTTTTAATGTGTAACTTAAAGTCAGTCTTTGAGCTCATATTTTAGGTTTATCTCCATGTTTAGTGTCTGGTTCAGCTCTGATTAACCCTCTGTACACTCAGCACCGTAATCAGTGTTTCCTCTATGTTGATTTTTGTAGTGGCGGCCCGCCATGGCAAAATTTCTGCCGCCACGGTATCAGAAATAGGTCAGACAGGGCAGGGGGTTGCTGTTGGGACAGACGTCCCCCCCACTGCTAAAAAACAAATCCTAAAGGAAACACCGTAATATATATCGAGATGAGCTTTCCATTTCGGCTATACAAATCCAAAGCAGGATCGCGGATTCCTTGCACACAGACACAGCGTCCGCAGCGTGCAGCTAAAGACACAGGGTAACGTTAGCTTAGCGGTAGCCTGCAGCTGCTCGTTATCCAGACACCATGGCCACTGCCGGAGTCGGAGAAGACGGAGAAAACGCACACAAGTGGAAAATCCTCCTGATGCTCTGAGGTCACTCTGTAGCAACATGTCGCCTTCCCGTGAGTGAACAATCCGCACCTGGGACTAAATGGTGCATTGTAACTTGTGAGCATACCCCCCCCCCCCTTCTACTCAGGACAGTTTGCTATTAGTCAACAGCCTCTAATTAAACGTCCCTGTGATGGATTCCACTGATCGCTGCCATTCCACTGAAATGAAATCATTTTGGTTTTGCTTCAGTGATGACACAGTAGGGTAATCACATGTCCATCATGGAAGCCAGATTACAATTGCTCTGGAGCAACCAGACAACACGTTAATTGGATTTTTGCTCCCAGAAGGGAAGAACTGCCCCGATTTTAGATGAGCGCCAAAACCAAAGCTTCCTGTGTAACCAGTGATGATAACTGTTGAAGTCCTTGGTGGCCGACTGCTCTCGAGTGTGGAGCGATGTTTGCTTCCCCCTCCAACACTTCATATCTCCCTCCTCGTCTGGCATTTTCGAAGTGACCCGTCCTCACTGAACCCTCAGCCGCTATAGGCAGATCAGCTTTAACAATGAAGATTGGGGGGGGGGGTGAGCACAGAGGGGGGGATTAGGGGGAGGGCGAGGCAGTGAAAGAGCACTCCCTTTCAGACTGCTCACATGTCACTCTTTTTCCTCGCTGCTGTCTCTCCAGGGAATCCCCTCCCCTCTCTTACTGTCCATCAAACTCCTCTTTTCCACTCTCGTCTGTCCTCTAATTATTAATCTCCCTCCTTCTTTCCCTCACGCCGCCTTTCTTCCACTATCATTAATCCAATTACACAAAGTTTTCATCGGTTCACTCTGATTCCGCCGACGGTAGGGCTGGACGATTAACCGGAAATGTATCAACGTCAAAATTCTGAAGCTGTTATCGATGATATTTTCAATAATTTATTCCTCTTGGTAGGCCTACTTTCTCCTTAAAAACATTCTACTGCGTGTGCAGTCACGTGACTTCGCCCGGACCAGTCAGCCGCATGGAAAGCATAATGGAGTCCGAGTCAACTGAGCAACTTGTGCCCCAAAAAAACGCAGTGTCTGTCATCTGGAAACATTTTGGCTTCAGAATATATGATTTAGAACAACGTGATTTATTATTGTTCGTATTGTTATAATTAATCGTGATTCTGATTTCCGGTCATATCATTCAGCCCTAACCGACGGGACTTAATGGTGCGTTCAGCTGTACCTCGTAAGCTCACGATGCACTCAAGTGAAGCTGGAGAAACTCAAGCTGCTGTTGTAAAGTACCATTCTTGCGTCTAGTCGTTCTTCTTTTTGTTGTTTAACAGCAAATTACTTGGAATTAAGTTATTGTTATTACATTTGAATAAATCACTTAGCAATGAACAAGCCTTCCTTTAATGTCGCCAGCAGTCGTTACGTGCTTTTTTTTTGTATCGGTTCAGGCAGCGTTTTAAAGGTATTTTGTTAGCACCTGCATCGGAAAAAAAACAAAAATGATACCCAACCCTACTATAGACCCTCACACACAGTAAAATAAACATGATCTTCAGAACCAGAGAAGAAATATCATCAGTTGCATCTTATAGTAAGAGTGTTTTTCACATTTGGGCTGATATTTGTTTGGATTCTCCCAGCAGGAGTTGTTACAGCTTGTGTTGTCTTTGTTACTGAAGATGAAGTGCTGGGGGAGGCGGAAAGTAGACTGATGGATAGATAGATAGATAGATAGATAGATAGAGAAGAGGGGGTTTGCAGCAGAAAGGTGTAAATTGAAGAAGGGATGACTGATAATGAACTGAAACTGCAAAGGCGAGCGAGGGCAGACCGGAGGCATGATAATTGAGAGAGACACACACACACACACACACACACACTCACACACACTCTCACACTCACACACACACACACACACACACACACACACACACACACAAAGGAATGGAAAATGACTTCATTTCTTTGCACACATATAGATTGCACTGTTTCTGCATTTGAACACCCAGTCTGCTGTCATAATGAATTCATAAAAGCAGAGAGAGAGGTCTGCTCCTGCAGTCTGAGCGCACCACTGAAATCTGGGTCACCCATCACAGTGAAGCAGCCTCACCTTTTTTTTTTCAAAAGCACTTTCCACATTTATGTGAAGCAAGCTGCCGCCCGTGTGCACGAGTGCGTTTGTTCTTTCAAAACGCTCTGCTGAAGTGCATCGGATCTCGGACCGTGTTTGTTGGCGGGCGGTGTGGAGAAGAGGGAGGTTTAAAATCTCGCCTCTCTCGCTCAGGAAGGATTCCCATCAGGCCGTTAGAGCGAGTCAGCGGTAACGCGGGCCAGAGGTGCAGTGCTTTGCAGGTACACACACTCATGTCATCAACTTGTCTCATTTACATTTTTATGAAATCTACATTCGATGTGTGTGTGTTCACACCTGCTCACATTATCTAGTTCCTTACATCTTTTCTGTCCTGTAAGATTTTAGAGAATATTTTATTTTTGTGCATCTCTTGTGTTTCAAATAGGGATGCACCGAATCCAGATTTTTGGGGTTCGGCTGAATACCGAATCCACTGGTTAAGATTCTGCCAAATCCAAAGCCGAATACTGAATCCTCCTCCCGTCCTCAGTCCATGAACACAGTGAACACATTAATGAAGTGAACAACGTCCACAGCCTCTAAAATAGTTCAATGTAACAACTTAATGTTGAGTTCACACGCTCTTCTCACATCGTAGGAAAGCACATCGCTATCGCCAGATGAGTGACAATTTTGTTTGGCAAATTGAGCGTCACATGTTTTAGTGAAAACAGCATCTTATGAGTGTTGTAAAAGTTAAACTCTGCTGATGGAGGCTCTCGCTCACTTTCTCTCACACACACACACACACACACACACACACACACACACACACACAATCTAGCAATTCTGTAATGACTGCCCTCTTCCTTCACACACACATTAGCACACAAACACACACATGCTTACTGCGTGAACACACACACAATAATTGGCTGTTAGTGGCATTAGTGTAGGAAGAGTTATGTCTGCTCATTTGGAAGATTAAAAGCCAACCCAAATGGATGTCATCCCCCTGACACACACACACACACACACACACACAGACACACTTACCCAGTAATGGAGATTAGTTGTGTTAATGTGTCAGTGTTGTGCCCAGGTGAATTATAATGCTCTTCGATAGTAAAGTGTGTTATCCTGGGACGCAAACACACTCACCCTTGTGCCCCTATCCCTAAAAACACACACACACACACACACACACACACACACACACACACACACACACACACACACACACACACCCCTCTATTAGAGCCTTACTGGTCCCAGTGGGCCTCTGTCTGTGCTGCTGAGTCTCTCCCAGCAGCCGTTGAGCAGCAGCAGAGCTTTCATTAGGACGCTGCTCGTGTCCTCAGAGCGCCTCCAGACAATTAGCTCATTCACTTAGAGCAGCTTTATGTTGCTGTTAAAGGCTGTATTTCACTCCAGCACAGCTTTCTTTTTTTTTAAATTCTAACGTTATGGCTGCTGTCCATCATGTCACTGCCGATGAGGCAGGCCAGGGTTTCTGGTTGACCCTGTTCTTACTTTAATGTCAGTCAGATGTCTTTAAAGAAGCTGATTCAAGCAACAGTTCCAAGTGATCATTTGCAGTCCCGACAAATGTAAACAGCGTTCTCTTCACCTCATATGTTTGGTTTCCCCACATTATCACCAGTAGTTTTACACTGATCCAGATTAACGAGGATATTAAGCTATTTCTCCATCCTATCCTCACTCACTGGGTTTAATACTATAATTAATGCAGATCCTTTAAACTATTCAAGCACAAAGTCAGTCTCAAGTCTCTTACCACTGCAGCAGAATTCCACATATTGCAGTGTTTACATCCATGTCTATTACTTTTGAGTCTCCTTGTATAGTATGTCTGCAACTGATAATTATCTTTATTGTCTGTTCATTACTTTGTTTTTAATTACTTGATACATAACTTATTTTTGGAGTGATCATTGATTGATGTTTCTGTTGATGAACGTATCCTCAGGCAGTGTTGTAATTACGCTTGTTACCCTTTGATTGAAAAGTTGCATATACAGTTTTACAGTGTTTGGTTTTGTAAGCGTGATGATGTAGTGACTACTTACAGGACACGTTGGTAAGCTACAGTGGCTGCCGGCTAACTGCTTATTTCCTATCTTGTGGTTACGATGCAGTCACCAGACAGCCAAAGAGGCCTGCCAGTTTCCAGTTGCCAGCCGGACATTGGGCCCTATTTCAACGATCTAAGCGCACGGCGTGAAGCGCCTGGCGCAGGTGCGTTTAGGGCGTGTCCAAATCTACTTTTGCTAGTTTGGTGGGAAAAAAAGGGTCCGTGCGCCGGGCGCATGGTTCAAAAGGGTTGTACTTAGTGTCTTCATTAATCAGAGGGGTGTTTTGGGCGTAACATGCAATCAACCAATCAGAGATCATCTCCCATTCCCTTTAAAAGCCAGGCGTGTTTGGACCTTGGAGCATTGCTATTATGATGGAGGATTTGCACCGTAATATTTATATTTGTAATCTTCTGCATGTTTGTTTGCTGCTGCGCGTCCCTGTGTGTGTAACAAGCATAGTGTGTAACAAACATAGTGTGTAACAAGCATAGTGTGTAGCAAGCATAGTGTGTAGCAAGCATAGTGTGTAACAAGCATAGTGTGTAGCAAGCATAGTGTGTAACAAGCATAGTGTGTAGCAAGCATAGTGTGTAACAAGCATAGTGTGTAGCAAGCATAGTGTGTAACAAGCATAGTGTGTAACAAGCATAGTGTGTAACAAGCATAGTGTGTGCGTGCTGTGCATAAGCCTAGGTATATTTTACTAATGCTCTGTTAAAATAATGAAATGCTGCGTTATTGACTTTAGACCAGGTTTTTGTTGGTCAATGGCGTGATCACTTCCCGCTGCCTCAAGATAGCAATACGCCCAGAATGCACCTGAACACACCTCCCTGTAAGACCAGCACGCCCATAGGCGCACAGATGGGCGAAGGTGCATTTGCTATTTAAACGACGCGGGCGCTGGACGGGAAATTGACAACTGCGTCGGTCTTAAACTAGCCAAGACATTTGCGTGGGGCTTTGCGCCGCGTTGCGCCGGGTGCAAGATAGGGCCCGTTGTGTTTGTAGCATCAACTCCTGTCTCCCAGCTGACTGCCGCATGTATTTTGAGGATTAGTTTATATTCTGACAGAGCTGGTTAAATAAAAAAACGAACGGTGCAACACGGCTAATGTGAAAGCTTCCTCTGTATTCCCTCAAAGGTCAGCTCTGTCAGCACGGCCGCCTCCACAAGCGAATCCAACTAATTGCAGCAATTTCATTGAAATGATTTTGGTCTAAAATGTCTCTGTTGTAATTGCGTTATGAAAAAAAGAAAAGAAAACACACACCAGAGTTGTCCTGTACCAACGGATCAATTTTGTTCTCTTCGGACAATTTACACACTTAACGTCAGCGTTTTTCATTAGTGTGTGTCTGCTCTGCGTCTTGTGTCATCGTGGAGTCTCTTTGTTGTCACGGTTTCCTCATAAATATTCACGGTGTTGATAATGAATTATGGCTGCCGGCTGCTGCTGCAGCAGCTCTAATTGTCTCCGGTGGAGCTCAGCTCCCCTGCATCCTTCTGTTAATTGCATGTTTTTAGCTCGACTAAAACATGTTATTATGATCGGGCCCCGGGGTGGATCGGCTAAATACACCCCTCTCCCACACACACACAGAAACACATGTACTGAATATATAGATAGGTTAGACAGACATTTACACACACACACACACACACACACACACTCAGAAGAATTTATTTTCTCATGACGCCGTCGAGTCCTAAAGACCCGTTTCTTTATATAAACGCTGCTGACTGCGTTTGATGGTAAACGCGGCGGGTTTCTCTGTGATTAGGACGTGCGAGTGTGTGATTATCCCCCCCACTAACTTGACTTTCATTTGTAATTAAAACAGAAAAAAATCATCTTTAAACTAACTGCCACAATCCTATTTCTAGTTTGATATTTGAACAGGCCAAGGAAACATATACTGTAGTTTTACAGACTGATCTCATGAAATGGCGTATGTATGACACGCCAACAGGTATGCCATTATTGGCGTGTTATCAAGACACATACTCGCTTTTTAGCGTGTATATCAACGCCGTTTTCTGTTGACTTACATTACCTTGCGATTGCGTGTGAATTTACGCCGTAGCGAGTAGTATGAAAGTAGTATGAGTTGGAAAGTACTCCAAGGAAGTGTGTTTTTGTCTTTGTAGATAATGTTAGTCCTTAAAACAAACAATTCTATTCAGCAAGTTTAGATTTTGGAGTCATTCGGGACAGATTTGGTCGGCCCAGTGCCACCTGACCGATTTGTCACCTCTCCAATCGGCTCTGTGTTTCCTCCTGACAGCTGCTGACAGCCGCGCAGACACGTTTATCCATCCGTTTGGACTCGTGTGCGTCTTATGGGTGGCTTCATGTGTCAGGCTGTCAATCACAGCACTTGGCACACAGCAGTGTGGCGTTACCGTGGATACAGAGTTAATGCATGACAGCCACCGCTGCCTGGAGCTGCAGCGGCTGTTCACGGTGGTGGCTCGCTCTGTGGGTTTACATGTGGTAACCTGGTTACTGTAACTGTTGCGTATAAGGGGTGCCCTGCTAGCTGAGGGGCTTTGAGTCAGACGAGGGACCTTTGTTGCATGTCATGCCCCCGTCTCTCTCTCTCTCTCTCTCTCTCTCTCTCTCTCTCCGTCCCTTCATTTCATGTCATCTCTTTACTGTTGACTTTCTAATAAAACTATAAAATGTCCAAAACATACTTAACTCAAAGATAATCTGCATATAATCTTCTTATTTTGGAAGCTTTACTAATCAAGTTTAGCTGGAAAAGTGGAGGGATGATGGAGCGAAGGTGCACGGCTTTCCTTACAGCACGCGTCTTTTAAAAATCAAGTCGAATGTTGAGCGTTGGTACCAGACTCATTGAGCCTAATAATGTGTTGCTTCAGATTTAGTTAGATGGAATTATTTTAAACACAAGAATGCATCACTACCTGTGCATAATTATCTTTTTTTTCACGGCAACACTTTCCCTGTCTGGGGTCTTTGTCCTGCACATGCTCTCTTTTAAAAAGCAGATTAGAAACCTGGTTGCACGTTTAAATAAGAAATTCTCCAGGAAATCTAGCTGGGAAATCGGCATGATCTAATCCGATATACCTGTTATGGAAACCAGGTTTCTGTTTTACACGACAAATCATATTACTGTGTGTGTGTGTGTGTGTGTGTGTGTGTGTGTGTGTGTGTGTTAGAGAGAGAGTCATGAATCCAAGAATTTGTCTTTAACTTACACTCTGCATCAGCAGCCCCCGGCTCTGAAATCACTCCTTTACATGTTTAGCCTGCCTTTTAGCCTACATCTCTTTACCTCCACTCACCCTCTCCTCTCTCACTCCATCCCTCTAATCACATTACCCTCCCAACCATTCTCTCTCTCTCTCTCTCTCTCTCTCTCTCTCTCTCTCTCTCTCCCTCTCCCTCGGCCATAAAGCGTATTATCGATGCCTGTATTCCATCGGGTGGATTGCTTCAGGCTTTGTGTTCTGCTCCTCTTATCCTCGCTGTTACTGCGGATAATTTCATCACAGCTCGCTTTTGTACCCGTTTGATTTGTTTAATACAAGCAGGCTGTGTGTGTGTGTGTGTGTGTGTGTGTGTGTGTGTGTGTGTGTGTGTGTGTGTGTGTGTGTGTGTGTGTGTGTACAGTATATGCGTGTCTTTTTATTAGCTTATTTTTCCTCTTGGGCTATTTTTGCAGGGTGGCTTTGGGGTGAACATCCTCCCTCAGGCCTCAGATAGCAGCCGCTTCAACACAACACACACACACACACACACACACACACACACACACACACACACACACACACACATACACAAAACTGTCGGACGAGGGTTTCAGACGAGCATCATTTCACATTACAGAGCTCTGTGTGGGTGGGTGGATGATACGAGCATAAAGTACTTAAACAGACCAACGCTCCTTTTCTCCCCCGTCCCCCCCCCGTCCCCCCAATCTCTAGAGTCAAACTGAAAGGGGGAGACAGGTAATGAGGGAAATGTTGGTGAAAGGGATGTTTAAGAGGTTTGGAAAGGGTCTCAAGAGCCTAGTAACTTTTTTTAAAGTAACTTTTTTCCCATCTCACTGGTTGGACCGCCCCATTGTTCACTTTACCTGTAGTTTCCAGTCAGTTTTTTTTTTCTCATTTAGATCATATATCATTTTTATTTTCATTATTCTTTTTGAAACCAAGATGGATGGCCAAAATGATAATCACGATTATTATTATTTTTTATCCTTATAAAGATCACGATTATTTATCCCCATTATTCTTTGATTTTAGGGAAAAAATGTTGGAAAAAATTTGAACTACAGTCTTAAAAGCCATGACATTCAATCAATAATGATAATGTGTTTCCATGTCTCTGTCCTGCTCGTGTTTGGCTCTGCTAAAAGGTTCGGCCCATACAAGTCGTGTTGTTGTTTTTGAGTGTAATCAGACATGATGGCATTTTTTTTAAGAGTGGATGAAGAGGTAGACAGTGGTAAACTCTCTGTCAGTGTGAACGCAGCCTGCAGGAGGGGATTGTAAATAGGTTTCCTGCTCTTTCTGTGATGCTAAAGCCATTTCCCGTCCCTCTGAGTCTGGACAACATCTGTTCACAGGCTAATAGAATCACTGGGTCCAGTCTGACTGGCAGGGGAGCGCGCACACACACACACACACACACATACACACACACACACACACACACACAGACACACACAGAAGCGCACACACACGCGCTAATTGGCTATGTTCTGGGGAGGCCAAATGAAAACTAGCTAAATTTTGATTGATGTTATCATAGCACACACACTGATACACACACACACCACACAGACAGACACACACACACACACACACACTGATACACACAGACAGACAGACAGACACACACACACCGACAGACAGACATACAGAAACACACAGACACACACAGACAGACATACAGACACAGACAGACAGACACACACACACAGACAGACATACAGACACAGACACACACGCACGCACACGCACGCACACACACACACACACACACACACACACACACACACACACACACACACACACACACACACTGCAGGCCTCTTCCATGCAGCTACTCACCCACTCAATGCGCTCCAGCCAAACTCCATTATGTCCATTAGTTGATCTGCACAGAGCGATGTGAGGAGATGGAGGGAGACTCTGATGACACAGCCGTCCCACGCAGGAACACGGAGTATGTCAAAGATTTTTTTTTAAACGTTGGAAACCGAGCCAAACGGTGCTTCTCCCTCTGCTGAGTGCTCTGCACGTGCTCAGTACGAACGGGAAGGTCCTCTAATTAATCAGAGAGCAGAATACTTAAATACTTAAATAAAAAAACAGCAAAATATTAAATGTAAGACTCAAGAGTGATTCTAAATGAACGAAGCGTAACTTAAGCTGTTGTTCTCCGTGTGCTGTTGAGAAGCTGCTCCATCCACAAACTAACTTCAGGGAAGTCTTTTTTACACCCAGGGAAAATTGCACGTGCATCATTTCTGCAGACTCCAACTCAGTCAGTTTCAGAGCTGCAGCGATCAGCTGATTAGTCAATCCACAGACACTTAATCAATAACTATTTAGACATTTTCTTTATTTTTGTCATTTTTCAAATAGTCGTTTCAGTCATTTCTGTTTTCAGCCTGTCAACGTAACAATTTGCCCTCCCCTTTTTTCACCTTTTGAATTGACTAACTGAGAAAATAATGCAATAATGATCTTTTAAAAAAAATATCTTTCCAAGCATGACTTTAAAAATCACTGTGTGTGTGTGTGTGTGTGTGTGTGTGTGTGTGTGTGTGTGTGTGTGTGTGTGTGTGTGTGTCAGTCTGAATGAAATACTGCTGCGCTGTTCACACTGACGGATGCTGATTGAGGTGTTAACGATATTTTTCAAAAGGAAAACCAGCTGTTGACCTACTTTGGGAACCTGGCAGCACACAGTTTCAACATCCATGTACCTCGAACACACACACACACACACACACACACACACACACACACACACACACACACACACACACACACACACTGATTGGTGCTTTAGCCAGATGGTTCTCTCCAGGAAGTCTGTAAAGTCGGTGGTCTGTTTTCTCAAACTGTTTCAAGAAGCCGCCAGGTATTTTGATATGATTGATTCATCGGTTTGAGTAAACATGATCTGTTTCCAGCTTGTTAAATGTGAATATTGTTCTTGTTTCTTCTCTGCTCTGGGACAGTAAACTGAATATCTTTGAGTCGTGGACAAAACAAGACATTTGAGGACGTCTTGGGAAACACTCATCCACATTCTTCACCATGTTCTGACCTTTTATAGACCAAACAACTAATCCATTCATCGAGAAAACAATCAAAAGACCAATCGACAATAACCGTTAGTTGCAGCCCTAGTTTACAGTATGCTTACTAGGACTAGATGTTAGAATCCCTTGATATTCAGCACAAGCGCTGTTGTTGGAGATGTCTTCTTGGGTGGGGTTGGATTGGCTGATGACCGCCTCGTGCCTCCAGTACGACACATCATCAGATGTGCACATACGAGTTCTTTGTTGCACCTTTTCAGACCAAACGTCATAGATTTTTTAAACATCAAGATGAAAGCAGCAACCGGATAAAGCTTTCTTTGAGAGAAGAAGACCTTCAGAAGAAGCATTGTCTGTTACCAGAATCCAGCAGAATGAGCCCATGATGATTAGGACGACACTCCTCTGCCCCCCTGTGGCCACTTGTGCAGTGCATGTGCACTTGTGTCCCTGACTCTGAGGTTTCCTGGCTTCTTGCAGTTTAGTATTTGACTTCCAGATGTGGAGATTCCTACCTAGCTGGCTCCCAGTACGAGCTGAGATCTGTGAAGATTGAGTGTGCAGTAATGACATTGATTTAATTGACTTCTGTCATTTAGCCTATCTGATTTGCAACACATATTTGCTAAATACTTTTTGTTTGTGTAATTGTACCCGCTTGTAAAGCCTGAATACCAGCAAGTTCAAAACAAACTGGGTATGTGTTGTTGTAGCTTTGAAGCAGGGCTGCGCAATGAATCGAGTTTTGATGTAATCGAGAGAGACGATTATTTTGCACTCCAGGTTTTGCAAATCAACTCTTATTTTGTCTCGTGTTCTGAAGGGCAAATTCAAAAAGTTAAAACGGGAAAAGTATGAAGGGAAATTAGACATTAGATAGACGTTATTGATCCCAAACTGGGAAATGTCAGTGCTACAGCAGCAAAATATAAGACACACAGCACACATACAGAATATACAAGATATAATAAATAGGATAGAATACAAGAACAACTTTTTTTAAATAAAGATGAAGAAATACAAAGGAAAGAATGTACAAACATATGTACAAGTTGCGAATAAATACTTAAAACGTATTCATAAAGATGCAAGTAATCCCCATGTTTGTGCAAGTTGCACTTAGTGCAGTATTGTGATGTATTTGAGTCTTATCTAACACTCAGCGACAGAGTGTTACAAAGTTGTATTTCCTATGGTAGGAATGATTTCTTCACCAGACGGGTTGTGATTATGATTGAAATATGATATTTTTCCACAGTCGAGCAGCCCTACTTTGAAGCACAATACACAGACTGACTTTAAACTCGTTCCTGGTGGAAGAACACGTTGACGCTGCCTTGTGAAAATGATGTGATGTCACAGTGACACCTGTTGGTCAAACAACGCAACACCACACACAAGAGCTGCAGCACTGACGTCAACCAAAATAACCAAACTGTCTGGCTGCTGTTGATATTTGCCACCAAATGGACTGCAGAGTTCCCAACTATAATAATTAAAACCTCTCTCTCTCTCTCTCTCTTTCTCTCTCTCTCTTCCAGAAGGAGCTGAGCCTTCCCAGAAGAGGCAGTTTGTAAGTACCCATCATCCCCTCTGTCTTCTGTCCAAACAGAGCCTGTCCTTTCGGCGTTGTTTCTTTTTTTTTTTTTTTTTTTTCCCCTCAGAGGAGTCATCTGGAAAAGGTTGGAAAAGCTTAGAGGCTGCGACGCAATGAACCAAACAAAGATACATACACCTTAAGGTGGTATAAAGTCTGGTCTTCTAAATAACCGTGGAAAAGAAGCTCCTGGTCCACCTTAAAACATTCAGTCTTTGTCAGCGGTTCTGTGGAAACTTTGAGTTTCTGTCCGATGTGGAGGGATTAGCAAGAGTTAAATTGTGTGTGTGTGTGTGTGTGTGTGTGTGTGTGCGGGGTCCAAAAACCGGGAGTCCAGTATACTTGTGGGGTCCCGACAGCTTTGTGGGGCCAAAATGCTGGACCCCACAACTTTAAAGGGCTGTTTGAGGGTTAAGACTTGGTTTTAGGATTAGGGTTAGAATTAGGTTATGGTTAGGGTGAGGGTAAGGGTTAAGGTTAGGCATTTAGTTATGATGGTTAAGGTTAGGGTAAGGGGCTAGGGAATGCATTATGTCAGTGACGGGTCCCCACAAAGAGAGTGCCACAAACCTGTGTGTGTGTGTCTACTGTTGTACGCCTTAATATTCACTCACTGGTCCTTTAAATATCACTGGGAAACCATGTTCCATGTTTGTCTGTGTTTATTTTTGCCTCAGCTGTTAATCTTATCAAGTTATACAGAGAGAGCTTCCAGTAAAGGGTTAAAGGACAAAGTTGAAAAGCCACTGAGTCCAGGTGTGTGTGTGTGTGTGTGTGTGTGTGTGTGTGTGTGTGTGTGTGTGTGTGTGTGTGTGTGTGTGTGTGTGTGTGTGTGTGTGTTTTGTGTACCAGAACAGCTGAGCATCCCACTGTGTATAAATGCAGGTTATTTATATCTGTGTGTGTGTGTGTGTGTGTGTGTGTGTGTGTGTGTGTGTGTGTGTGTGTGTGTGTGTGTGTGTGTGTGTGTGTGTGTGTGTGTGTGTGTGTGTGCGCGCGCGCGCCAGGCAGCTGATTTATTGTCCTGCACGAAAAAGTTCTTCATGTCTGGAAACAAAAGTCAGACTTCCAGTCATGCTTCTAAAAGAAGTGTTGGGAGATAAAAAGTTGGTCATTATATTGTAATCATCATAACTCACTCACTGTGGAGTTCCCCCGTTTCCCTGAGCGACATTGAAAACAGCACAACAACAGGGGTCAGATATGGTGCCGGTCAGTTCACCACAGCGCTGTTGGGGTATGGTCTGGCTACACCACAGATGCATTCTGGGATAGCAGAAGAAATAAACGCTCTGGGTTGTTGGCATTTCTTTAAACCAATCGCAGTCGTCTTGGGCGGAGCTAAGCTCCGGACGCAGCGACGGTGGCTCTGCTAAACAGTCTCAGGAAGGAACTTGTTTTGGTGGAACATTTGCACCCCGCAAAAGAAAACGCCACATACAGTATTAAAGCTCTATTGTGTAATTTTTTGAGTTGATTCTTAGCAAAAACCCCTTTGTTCTTTCACAAATATGTGCTCATTCATGTGTAATTACTTCCACCAACTAATCAAAGTATTCTTGTAAGTGTAGAATCTGACATTCAGAATCATTCAGAATACATACGAGCGATTCGCTGATACATTACTAACATTAGCTTGCATATGTTTGGGAACCTGATGGCTGATGTTAGCAATGAAATGGTACCAAAATAAGCTAAAACTATTATTACACTGGAAGGAACACTCACGGACGAAGTCGTACTTCTTGGAATAATACGGCCACCGTAGGAGTTACAACGCGCTCGGAATGGGAGGGGCTAGGAAGTAATATTCAGTTGGTTGTCATATACAATTTCACCGCTAGATGGGAGAAAGTCTTACACAATGTAGCTTTAAATGAAGTTAACTGTTGACACAATACAGTAATGTGAGCTATTAAAATTAGCTGGATACATGGTTAAACCTCATTGGCTCTTGGGCGCCCGGATAGCTCAGTTGGTGGAGCGCGCGCCCATATATAGAGCTTTACTCCTCGACGCAGCAGGCCGCGGGTTTGACTCCGACCTGCGGCCCTTTGCTGCGTGTCATTCCCCCTCTCTCTCCCCTTTCATGTCTTCAGCTGTCCTGTCAAAAATAAAGGCCGAAAATGCCCCCCCAAAAAAAAAAAAATGTATTTACTCTTACCAGTGTGTCTCTGTGTGTACTCGGTCCACAGCAGTCCCACCAATCAGTCCCAAAACGTCCCAGTTAGAGAGGAAATGCCCTAAACTAATTCTTTGTAAATCTTTATAATCATTCCCAGAAAGAACCAAGCAGGCCTGCCTTGTTACACGATCCACATTTTTTTTTTTTTTTTAGCTTAACTTTTGTGGCGAACAGAGTTGGAGAACGGCAACAGACAGAGAGCAGAAGATGAGGGACATCACATGCCGGATGTCAGACTTTACCCTGGAAATGTACTTCTGTCGATCCAGACTAACCCTTAGTAGACATTACAGACCAGTATCCTGAGTTTGACCACATTCAAGATATGCTTTTTACATGAAATATAGAGAAACATTGATCTCCCTGTGATTCCCTAGGTTTTTGGTCATGAGTGGGGGTGCAGGCATGACTGTGGCTGCTTTTTTTAATTATGCTAACTTATGCTTCCTTGCGTCCTGTCTCCCCCCGTGACCCGGAAATCAATCCGCCATCATGGAGGATCTTCCAAACCCGTGAATGCACCACGGTGAGACAAGGAGAGAGGAGGCTTCTGAAGGCGCTTATAGCGAGGAAACACAGGTGTATCCTACACGCAAGTAGCGTGACTTATAACCTCTATTTTCCACCGGGCACGTCTGCGCTGCTTCCCCGAGTGATCGCAGCCATTCAAGTCAGTGCTTTATATTCCACCAGCGGCGCCACGGTCGCGTCCCAGAAGCGCGCGCGAAGCGTCTCTCCGCTCCGCTAAAGATATGCCCCAGGTCTATTTTCACGCGAGCAGCCGGGCCATTCAGACTTGAATCATCACAAGCACTGTGCAACACAACTTGAACTTCTGAAAAATGGCCCTTATGACAGTTTCTAATATGGGGAAATGGAATTAAATGAACAGAACATTTGAGGCACATGATGCAAAGTAATGAAAAACAAATGGATTCGCCAATTTTTCTGCAAAGACCTGACGGAAGTTGCTAAGCAATGGCACAAAACTCTAAACATTATGAAGGTTTCCTCATAAAAACCTGCAGCTTTGCTGTTTTGCTGTCTGTAGAGAAAATCCTGATTTACCCAAATTCCCTTTAGGATCCTACAGAAACTCTCTGTTGAACCATGAAGAAAATAATAATACAAACTATGAAAGTATAATTGTGTGCCGGTAGCTGCAGTCCAAACCCCAAATAAAAACAGGCAGCTTTTATCTTTCCCAAATCTCCTCATAACTCTTTGAAGATACAGAGCTGCTTTATCAGATTCTTAATATCCGAGCAGAACCACAGGGGTCGATGGTGTGTGTGTGTGTGTGTGTGTGTGTCTCCATTGGCTGGTAGTGTGTGTGATCTTCAGGCTCGGCAGTGCGCTCGGAGGCAGTGCGTCGGCTGCTGTGAAGTGTCTGAGAGTCGGAGTCCACTCTGTGGAAGTGACAGTTGGCGGGTGGCGGCGTCCTGCTGTCGCCGGGCTCTTTTTGGTTCCCTCTCACACTGTTTTACTGCCGAGATGCTCTATCGTGTCACATATCACACAGAAATCCATCTCTTCAGACGTCAAGTACTTGGTTTGTATCTGAACTACCAGGATTACTATTTCAAAAAGCGACAGCTCACAGAGGAGCTCATAGAGACACAGAAGGTGCATGTTTGCCAATTCAGTTTGTCATCTTAAATCTGTTCGATCAATCGTTCCTCTGATGGCTATCAAAAAGACCAAGAAGAGAGTTGTGTCTGCGAGGAGGAGGAGGAGGAGGAGGAGGAGGAGGGGGGGGGGGACGTGCAGGAGAAATCTGTGGGGAAAACACTGCCTCAACGTTTTTTAAACTGGCGACAGATTCTCAACTCACGCACAAAAGGTGAAAAGAGAAGGAAGTAAGATACATAAGTGGTCGCTTTGATATGAATCTGATATGCACACACACACACACACACACACACACACACACACGCACACACACACACACACACACTAACTCACTCACACACACTCACTCACGCACATACACACACACACACGCACACACACACACACACACACACACACACACACACACACACTCACTCACTCACTCACACGCACATACACACACACACACAAACTCTCTCACACACACACACACTCTCACTCACTAACTCACTCACACACACACACACACACTCACACACTCACACACTCACTCACTCACTCACACACACGCACATACACACACACACTCTCTCACACACACTCTCACTCACTAACTCACTCACACACACACACACACTCACACACTCACTCACTCACTCACTCACACGCACATACACACACACACTCTCTCACACACACTCACTCACTCACTCACTCACATACTCATACACACACACTCTCACTCACTAACTCACTCACACACACTCACTCACTCACTCACTCACTCACTCACTCACATACACACACACTCACACACACACACACTCTCACTCACTAACTAACTCACTCACACACACACACACACTCACTCACTCACTAACACACACACACACACGCACGCACACACACTCACTCACTCACTCACTCACTCACTCACTCACTCACTCACTCACTCTCTCACACACACACACACTCTCACTCACTCACTCACTCACTCACACACACACACACACACACACACACACACACACACACTCACTAACACACACACACACACACACACACACAGAGGTCCAGATCAGTGTGTAATGACATTCTCGTGCCCTGCGCCTGCTCCTACATCAGTTTACTAATCACTCCACATTAACTGTGTGTGTGTGTGTGTGTGTGTGTGTGTGTGTGTGTGTGTGTGTGTGTGTAACTCTACCCTAGGCAGAGCTGTCTGTGATCCAGTCCATTGTTTATGAATTAGCAATCTGGCTTGCGAGCTGCATTTAGCCCATCGGGGTCAGCGGTGTCCCCGGGCTTCTCAGAAACCAGAGCAGAGACAGAGAGAGAGGACAGCTGGTCTGGTAATATCATGACAACGTCCCCGGAGTCACGGTGTCACAGAGGACAAGTTCCTCTGGAAGCATTTAATGTTTGATCAACGACAAAATACCCGAACCGGAAGAGAAGCAAAGACGTACACGTTTCTCTGTGAGACGGTTCTTCACCTGTGTCTTTAGTTTCAATCATTCAACAAGTTAGAGCGCCCCCTGCTGCCTGGGGACTCAGCTGAGTGCACAGTTTACAGGAAAGAATATTTATTTACAGTAAAGCCATTTTTTTAAAACGTTTGACAAACTTGACAGTCCTGAATACAACTTATTTTAATAGAAAAATGTAAGGTTTTGGAAACATTCGTTAAAAAGTTGGTTAAATGTGAAAAAAAGTCCTTAAAACATTAATAAAATTATTATTTTCTTTTAAAAGTCATGCAAACGAATGAAAAAGCCCTTAAGAGATCCACTTGTTTAAAAAAAAAGAAGTCATTAAAGTCATGAAAAGAAGTCATTTTAAAATATTATAGTCATTAAAGCAGTCGTTTGGAATACAATTGTTTTAAAGTCACGAAAAGCAGTGAAACCAGACCTAGAAAGAAAGAAATGTGTATTTGTTTTTTTCAAAGTATCTAACAAGCCGTGTAACGGTTCCAACTTCATCAGGACTGACATCCTCCACTTTCTTTTGACGCTACACTACTTTCTTTAGACAATAAAAAGTACACAATGAGTATGAAGACTTCTCATTCTTTCCTCCCGTCTTCATATTCCCTTCTCCCTCCTCTCTCTGTCTCCCTCCGTCTCTCCCTCCCTCCTCTCTCTGTCTCCCTCCGTCTCTCCCTCCCTCCTCTCTCTGTCTCCCTCTGTCTCTCCCTCCCTCCTCTCTCTGCCTGCCTTTCTCCCTCCCTCCGTCTCTCCCTCCCTCCTTCTATCTCTCCCTCCCACCGTCTCTCCCTCCCTCCCTCTATCTCTCCCTCCCTCATTCTCTCTCTGCCTCCCTTCTTCCCTCCCTCCCTCCGTCTCTCCCTCCCTCCCTGTCCCTCACTCCCTCATCCTCTCCCTCCCTCCCTCCCTGTCCCTCACTCCCTCATCCTCTCCCTCTGTCCCTCCCTCCCTCCTTCTCTCTCTGCCTTCCTCCCTCCCTCCCTCTGTCCCTCCCTCCTTCTCTCTCTGCCTCCCTCCCTCCCCCTATCTCTCCCTCCCTCCTCTCTCTGCCTCCTTCCCTCCCTCCCTCCCTCTGACTCTTCCTCCCTCCTTCTCTCTCTGCCTCCTTTCTTCCCTCCCTCCCTCCCCCTGTCTCTCTGTCCCTCTCCCGGCTGTTTGCTGAGGACTCAGTCAGTCCCGTCGTCTGGCAGCGGACAGGCTGATCGCAGCGATCAGACAATCTGAGACTTCCAGGAACTGAGGCAGCTTAACAGGGCAGACTGTACCCAGGGAAGGCTCTCTGCTCCTGGGGACAAGCAGCCGTGTGTGTGGTGGATCGGTGGCAGGAGCTCAGGGTCCGCTACCAGCAACTAGTCTGGACTTGAAGGATCAGTCTCCTCTTTATCGGACACGATGGAGCTACGCAGAACTTAATGTTCTCTCTGACTTAATATGGATTCTTTTTCATACAAGAAGAGGAAGTATGGCTGTTCATTTTACTTTGGATTATTCAGAGGAAGACAAAATGAGCTGCAGTGTGAGTTTGCTCATTGAGCTCAGATAAATGTGTGCGTGGTGTGCACGTAGTTTGTGACTCAGCAAGCCCGTGCTGGTGAAGGAACACTCTACCCCAGATAGCTCACATAACTGTGTGTGTCTCTGTGTGCAGATAAGAGCAGGTGCTGACGTAACACACACACACACACACACACACACACACACACACACGCTCACAATAACAAACACTCTGGCCATTCCTTTGTATATTTAAAATCATTGGTTTGACTCGTGCAGGACTAACTGTGGGACAGTTTTCTGTGGAGTTGGCGTGGCAGATGGACAGAACAGTTTGTGTTTGACGGACAGATGAGCTGATCCAGTACGGAGGATTATTTAAGATTACAGATGAGCCTTTTGTCCCAGGACACAAGATGAAGAGGAGGAAGGAGAGAGCAGGAGCCCCACACCTCCACCTCCAGTAAGAAAGAAAGAGAGAGAGAGAGAGATAGAGAGAGAGAGAGAGAGAGAGAGAGAGTGAGTGTGTGTGTGGGCTTGTTTAACTATATTCGTGGGGTCCAAAAACCGGGAGTCCAGTATACTTGTGGGGTCCCGACAGCTTTGTGGGGCTAAAATGCTGGACCCCACAAGGTTAAAGGGCTGTTTGAGGGTTAAGACTTGGTTTTAGGATTAGGGTTAGAATTAGGTTATGGTTAGGGTGAGGGTAAGGGTTAAGGTTAGGCATTTAGTTGTGATGGTTAAGGTTAGGGTAAGGGGCTAGGGAATGCATTATGTCAATGACGGGTCCCCACAAAGATAGTGCCACAAACCTGTGTGTGTGAATGCATATCCATTGTCAGAGCAACCAGTTATGTTTCTTACTTCCTTCTCTTTTCACCTGTTTCATCTGTCGCTACAGTATGTTTACATCCAAATGTTCATGCACATTGAATAGAAAACTTTAGGGGGAAGAATCCAGAATATCTTTTAAAAAAACACTCTCTCCAGTCAAGCAGCTCTGTCAGGCTGTACTTGCTAACATCAGCACACAATAACAATGACTACATTTACATGCACAAAATATTCCGGTTTCTGCTCGTACTAGTCTTGCATAAATCAACTGTAAGATGCCCACTGTGTACTTGGTGTAAAGATGCTGGCGCTCAATGTTTTAATGTTTTTGCCTCATTCTCAGAATATTGACAACTCTGATTGAATTACACTGATTTCCTTTTTTTCTTCACTGATTTTTGGGGAATTTTTTCTCAGAAATCGGGAAACATTTGGCTGTAAACATACCGTTCGTCATAAGATAAGATAGACTTTATTAATCCCACACTGGGGAAATTCCCTTGTTACAGCAGCTCAATTTAATTTTTTTTTTGCACACATCAGAATGAGACTCATATAAATTAAATAGACATAGGAAAAATATACAAAAAGTATTATAAGAAATAGAAAAAATAGAATAAGAGTAATAATAATAGTAGTACAATGTGCACTATAAACACCTTCTATCATATACAGACAGGTATAAAAAATACTATATATATACAGATGAGGTGCGGATGAATTGAAATGCCATATTGCACAGTAGAAGGTGACAGAGATGAATAAATAAATGTGCATTCTGCAGAATTTTGGGAATATTTTCTGCATACTCTGTCAGGATAGATGTTCTGTTATTAGCTGTGAAATTAAATGTACTGTCTGCAAACTATAATACCTGCTGAATATCTACAAAAGTAGACTTGACAGATTTGCGGGGAAAGAGAGGGAGAAAGAAGGATCCACCACCAAAAATAAGTGCCTGACAGGCCTATATTGTCTCTGTAGGTATGCATGTCACTCCCGCTGGTTATATGGGTGGGAACAGTTCGGCTTACATTCATTATACAGTACATGCATACTGTACATACATACTGAGTCGGTGGAATAAAACCCATGAGGGGACAGAAACATGAGAAGGTATCACAGAGAGAGAGAGAGACACCAGCAGGCTCTCCCTTCAAACACACGTCAGTGTGTCCAAAACTGTGAGGGTCATTCATACACCCATAATTATAATTCCAACATTTAATTTATGATAAAACCCGATAAAAAATGCTCAAATAAAAGTAGATTAATTACCACAGTTTTTAGTTAACCCTTGTGTTGTCCTCGGGTCAAATTTGACCTGTTTTCAAAGTTTTTATATCAGAAATATGGGTTTCTTTGAACCAAAATGCCCAGAAATAGCATGGATGCATGGATGTACGTTGTAAGGAACCCATACAACGATCTTTGCATGTAAAATTTATGATTACTTTTATTGAATTTTGGGTGTTTTATTCAATTTTATAAACATGTTTAAATGGTTTTAAAACAGTGTCGTGACCAAACTTTGACATAAACCAGACTGTGATTCACTCAACATCCTCTGATCTTAACTATTAGTCAAAATAATTCATCATTTCAGCTTTTTTTAACTCAAAGATTAGGTATAATGTCATATAAATTAGGTTTATTGACCATGAATTTAAAAATAAATAGTGTAATAAATGTGACAAAAACATTTTAAAGTGTCAAAAGCACAAAAAAGAGCCAAAAATTCAAATTCACTTTTGACCTGGATGGACAACAAGTTGCATGGTCGACGGGAAGACAACACAAGGGTTAAGTATACACTTATTTAATCCCACCCCTTCGCCATAAATCATTGTAAGTTAGTTACCAAGCTTCCTAAGAATAAGAACCAACACAGGCACAACAAGTCTCTCTGGCTGCTTTTACACGACCCCGTTCTGGATTCTGATCTCGTTTTTTTGTTAATTAATCCTGTTCAAACGGTCTCAATTTGACCTCATCTCTTCCCAAACTCGCCCTTTTATCCCGGTCAAACTGCTCGCCACCGATATATGCGACGGCAGCGCTGTTTGTCCACTGGTGTGCCAGATGGCTGGGCTTATTATTGCAGCAGGCATTTCATCACGAAATTGGGTTTAATGTTGTTCCTGCCATGGCCGTGCTGAAACTGCAGCGGTGCACCACAGATGGCCCTACATTAAATTATGTAGAGGGAACTCTGCATATACTGAAATATGTGTGTAGCCCTTGACTTCCCAGCAGGTGATCTTACCCATTCTGTCCCCCCCCAGCGGGGGGGAAGGGGACAGAGAGACCACCACCATACGGTCCTCACGCCCTGTAGATCTGCGCCAACTGCCATCTGAACTCTGCAGCCAGGGGAAGATGTTTTTTAGAACGTTGTTTGCTCTATAAAATGTCAGAAAATGGTGAAAAATGTGGATCTGTGATTCCCAAAAGCCCAAGACGACGTCCTCAAATGTCTTGTTTCGTCCACAACTCAAAGATAGTCAGTTTACTGTCACAGAGGAGAGAAGAAACTTGAAAATATTTCCTTTAAAGAAGCTGGAATCAGAGAATCTCTGTTTGAAAGACTGTTGACTTTCTGACTTCGCACACATATGTTTTAATAAGACTGTACTCTGTGAAGTTTGGTCCAGAACTTTCTGTGCAGCCGTTTCCAACTGTGATAAGTCAGTGTGGTGTGCGAGGCTCCCTGCCCGCTGTGAGGGGACATCTGCAGGCAGAGACGGTATGGATCAGTGCGTAGAGCCTGGCTCTGCTGCTGCCTTCCACTCTGAGCTCTGGGCCTCTTCGCTCCAACAGCATGAACTCAATACTGTCAGTCGCTGTGAAGTAAAGCTTCTAAATCATGTCTACAGACACGACTAAAAACAGGCACGCCAAGAGTTGGCTTTTTTTTTTTAGAATAACCAACATATCTTTGAAACTAGAAAATATTTACATTTAAGAAGCTGGAATCAGAAAAGTTTTACTTTTTTGCTCAACCGATTCTCTCTCAAACTAACCGATTATCAAAAATAGTTACAGGGTTGCCCCCAGAAAAGTTGGCTAGCCCGGTGGCAAGTGTCTTTTTTTCGACGAGATCTCGGCTGGGGCCGGTCACAGACTGATGGCAGGGTTGATATAGAGTCCAATGGAGCTTTTTCACGGCAGACATTTTGACTTGTCATAGTAGGAAAAGCACGGCTGAAATTGGTAACCTTAACGATGGCTCAATTCCATCAAGTGTCCCAGTAAGATATTTCATATTTCATATTCAATATATTCAGCATGCACAATACCAGGGCCTCTCCTAAGTGGAATGCAGCCATCATTAATGGTTTTGAATACACCTGTGCTTTTCGTACTCGTCGTTAAAAAAGGTCTATAGTTTCAGTGATGCCAAATAATGAGACAAGAATTTAAAAAAGCTATAAGACAGACTCCATATGGTCCTGAATCAAGTCAGCGCTAGAAGCTAACTGGAGATTTGAAAATATGACTGCACCTAATTGTCTAACCGAGACACTTTTGCGTGATTTTCTGTGGAGAAACCCCACAAAGAATCAGCTAATCGGTTAGTTAACAAAATAATGTGAGTGTTAGCCGACTAAGACAGCCCGGGACAGGGCTTTTAAAGCCTAACTTGGTCTGGTATGACGAGTAGCTTTTTGTGGCTAATGTTGGCAGACTTTAAAGATATATTGTTGTGCAATTGGCATAGTTGTTTGATGACTTTTTCCATATTTTGTACTTAGTTTTTAGTTTTCGTGTAATTTGCTCTTGTGGTCACAGTGGCTGCTGTTCAGCACAAGTTACATAGGCTCAATTTAAGACATTAGTTTCTGGGAACTTGTGACAGGTCTTTATTATTTTAGATTGAACAAAAAAATATTGCGGTCAAAACTGTAAAAATGACATGTAGTCCTAAAATTGTCATTACATGATAAGGTGCAGCTGGACAGATACAGGAGACAAGTTAAACAACCGATACGATACAACTTTATTATCAGTTAAGACTGAATCTTTTTGAGTTCCCGAGCTACTCCGCTCAAGAAAAAGGAAAAAGAAAGTACACACAAAGTTAGACAAAAGTTACACATATTGTACAAAAGATGAAGAGACATCCACAGCCATGACAAAGAAACGTGTTTCATGATATCCTCGGATGTTAAAGAACAGATGAATTTTTGAGTTCAACAGCTTTTTAAATACAGTCGAGCATTGATGTCTCGTCACACACACACACACACACACACACACACACACACGTCCCTCTGTCCTTACCCCAGCTCTCTTCCTCCCCCTTCTTCATCCTCTCTTTCTTCTACTCCTCCCCTCCCTCCTCTGTTGGCAGAATCTGGTCGCCGGCTCAGCTGCGTTGCCACGGCAACAGCAGCCTCCTCCAGCACCTGCTGTCCCCCACTTCCTTTCATCCCTCGGTCGTTCAGCCCCCCGTTGTCCCCCTCTCCCCCCTGTCCTCCTCCTCCCCCTCCCTCTGTTCCTCCGACGGCCCTCTGTCGGCCCCCGTTCACCAGCGGGGGAACCCCTTCCTCTGGAGGTAAGAGACATGCTGCTGTGTCACCCCAAAACACACCTGTTAAGTGTGTGTGTGTGTGTGTGTGTGTGTGTGTGTGTGTGTGTGTGTGTGTGCGGTGTGGTGTGACTGTTTTCTGCTGTTTGCCCGCCTTACCAGACTTTCCTGACCTTCTGTTTCCGTCAGCCAACGGGCACAGAGAGGGAGCAGCACAGCCCTGAGGAGCTGGTGACATGAGAAAACATTTCACTTTTTAGGTTGCTTTCACACCTACGTCGTTTGGTCCGTTTAAAACGAACTTGGCTGGTTTGGGGGCAGGGGCGATTCTAGGATCAAACCTTTAGAACATTATTGAAAAAAGTTTGAGAACCACTGATGTAAAGGATGATAACTTTCAGAACTACCAACTACCGCTGATACGACGGAGGTCTGTAGCCGGCGTTACGAAGGTCTGTAGCGGCTTAGAGAGAAGACACACCAGCCTGATAATCGGCCGTCGGACCGTCTGGTGAGGTCGGTGACTCGAGTCTGTTCAGTGTGTCCCGTGAAGTCGGCTGTTCGAGGAGCCGTCGGCCTTCATTTGGGCCGACCTGACATGTTCAGTCAGAGACAGGGCAGTCGGGACTCGCCCGGAAATGGGGAGCGGATGAGCCGCTCAAAATCTGACGAAAATCTTGTAAACTGACCTTTGTTGATCTGAAATGAAGACAGATTCAGCAACTGCACGGCCTATTTCTCTCTTAAAATGTTTTCAGAAACACGTTTCGGTGAACTATTTTAGTGCAATATGAGATTGTATTCTGAACAAGCCGCCATGACAGTCTGGCTGTGAATTTCCGGAGAAAAAAGAACCACGTGACGCGTTCGTCCAATCAGCTGCCGGTTTTCATTTTCTGGGAAACAATCAGACTGTTAATGGAAACAATACAGAGCAGCGCCGCCTGCTGCTACGGAGAAGTATTACGTTTCGAGCACGCGCAGAGCGTACGCTCAAGTCGGCGTCGCCTCAGTGTGTTCTGAGGCACTTTTTGGACCTCGGGGACCCGACTGATCAGTCCGACTGGCTTTTCTGCCGACGGTCGGCCCGTCTGGTTGGTGTGTCAGGGCCCTTAAACAACTAGCAACTGCCGCTAGGCGCCATGGAACTCGTAGTTAGCCGGCGTCACGTGACCAGCCGGCGGTCTCCTAATTTCGTAGGATATCATACGTTTTGGTGCGCATACATTTCGTACGATATCATACGGACCCATTTTCAGCCGGCACTGTAACGTTGAGCGATATATAGTTGAACACAGAGGTCCAACCTGTCTGACGACAACAATATGGCTCAATGTCTCAATGTATAAATCAGTGACTTTATTAGCCTATCCCAGATGGGAAGCTTGATCTGCAGTCAGAAGTGTAAGATAAAAAAAGCACATACAACAAACAACGTACAAACATCAATACAAAGCTATAACGTACAAAAGTGTTTCCTGTACACATTTTTTTGGGGGGCATTGGTATTTTAGGGCTTTATTTGATATGACAGCTGAAGATGTGAAAGGGGATAGAGAGCGGGTTAGGGTTATGACATGCAGCAACGGGCCGCAGGTAGGAGTCGAACCTGCGGCCGCTGCGACAAGGACTGAACCTTTGTACATGGGGCGCACGCTCTACCAGGTGAGCTATCAAGGCAACCCTCAGAACAGAATTTTAAACCATACTACAGGAGCAATCCTTAAAAAAATGTTTTTGCAAATATTGCACAGGGAAACAAAGGAGTTTTTACGCCCATTGCTCCATTCTTCAGCCGTGGAAAGACGCTTATTCCTCCAGCCTAAATGCGTTTAAAGTTTACCAAGTTCCTAAAAAAGGTTCCTGGGTTCCTGAAACGGTGCCTGCTGTGTACATAAAATGCCATTTACTTAAAGATAAGGAAACACCAGCCAACTGTGTTCATAGTCGGGTTATCGGCAGGTAAATATCACCGATGCAAATCATTGGTGGAATCAGACATCTGCCGATAAACATCTGTAAACAGTCTGTCCACTGTATATTGAGGTCAATAGGAGCTGCATGCAGCAACAGAGGGGTGAGAGGAGGAGAAGAGCATCAGAGAGGGAGGGAGGGAGGGAGGGCGCTCTGCTGAGGAGAGAGAGAGAGGGAGGATCGGAGGAAAGAGAGAGAGAGAGGGAGAAAGAGAGGGTAGACACCCCAGCAGCTCGCACACACTCACTCCCGCCGCTGTGACAGGTGGAAGCCGGCGTCTGTTTCCCGGCCACGTCCCCCTCCGTGACGAGTGTCAGAGCAATGGTCGCGCGTCTGCGTTAGCATGTCTGACGCCTTCTGGACGGTGCTCTCCAATTTCTCGCTGCCCGAGAGAAGCATGCTGCGGCGCTCCAAGAGGTACGCGCTGGTTTCCACTCCATCCTTTCTCATTAGTTCGGATGCTTTTCATATCTGGTAGCCTGCGTATTTCTCTCCTCATCGTTGCATTTTTTGCGTCAGGGTTAGTTTCTCTCTCTCTCTCTCTCTCTCTCTGTTTTTCATTTTCTTGCCGCTCCATCTTCGGCATCCTCTCTAGTCCTCCTCTTGGCAGGTCTTAGATGCTCAGCAGGAGTTGCTGGATTTGTCTTTTGATGGATGGACACTGTCTGACTGTGTGTGTGTGTGTGTGTGTTTGAATGGGAATCACATGAAACACTGCTGGTATGTATCCCAGAGCTATGTGTGTGTGTGTGTGTGTGTGGCAAGTCCAGGTTGCAAGGCGTGATTTGACGTTTGTGCATGCGATCATATGACATCATTTCTTCCTCTTTTTTTCTGTCGTTCCCTCAGCTGACATCTCCTCTTCCTCTCCTGTCAGTCAGGAACAGAAGTGTCTTCTCCAGCAGGAAAAGAGAAGCAGAGACAGAGCTGTACTTTTCACTTTGAAGCAGCAATTTTCTTCCTCCTCCCTGCCGCCACACTCACATACACGGACAGATTTCTTCTCCTCGCCTCCTGTTGTCCTCGCCGGTGTTTTGAAAGGGAAAGCGGTTGCGAAGCGACTCCTGCATAGCAACAGTTTTTGGTTTGGAGTGGATGGAGATTACAGCTCGTGTTGAGCTGTAATCAGGACAAAATTGATTAATTGTGAGAGAGAGACACCCTCGTTTTAACACCAGTTATCACATTCAGATGTGAAGTATAGTAATTCTTCATCCACCCATCACTTCTCTTGCTGTTTTCTGACCTTGCCTTTAATATATCTCAAACATACACGTCTTTCCACAGACATGTTTTTGGCTTCTCCACCCATCAGGCTCATTTTCCAATGCAAGAAGTTTCCATATATTTTTTCTGTATGCCATCATGAAAATACAGATGTGGAATATGCAATGTCCCGTTTGATTTTTAGATTACATTCTGTTGAAGACAAGGTCATTGTGTCTGCAAACAGTTAGGGGTGTGCGTCTTGTGGACATAATGTGCTTCCTAACATAGCTTGTCCTTGTCCTTTTTTGTCGCTGACCGGATGCCCACAAGTGTCGAAATCATCGCAGGTTGCTGCGAGAAATAAACATCTGCAAAGATGCACATAAACACCTCCGATCATCAACACAGAGAAGGGTGTTGATGCATAGTGGTAGGCTGATGCAAACAGCTCCCAAATCTTAACAAGCTTCACCCTCCTGTTGTCCTCGGGTCAAATTTGTCCCATTTATAAAAAAATAAAAAAAAAAAATAAAAGAAAAATGCAAACAGCTAAAACAGCATAGTGGTAGGCTGATGCGAAAAAAGTGACAAGTGTTCGAAAAAGAAAAAGAAAACAAAAAAAGTTTTAATTTCAGATTTTGACCCAGAAAAACTAAAAGTTGAATGGTCGACGGGAAGACAACACAAGGGTTAACAGTTGGACTTCCTGTTGGAGGGCTGCGCTAAACCAACGTTAGACCCAAAACCCATACAAGAATGAAAGAAAAGGTTAGCCAAAGGTTGATTTTTGTTCTTCCCATCTCCGTGCTTCGTTACCATCATATGGAGGCTCTGTGTGTCAGAGGTTCCCCGTTAGCGAACGTGACCTCCTGAAAAACACGACAGACATCAGGCTGTAAGGGTGATTTAGATGTTACAGTTCAGCTAGACTGTATTGTTTTGAGGGGAGAGTTTCTTCTTACCATGTGTTCTGTCACATATAAAAAAAAAAAAGAAATGACACATGGACTAAATAGGAACTAGGGATCAAAATAAGCCATCATTCGTAATTGTTAAATTTGACCTAGGCACACGCAGCTGCAAACGAAATGATCAGACATAAAATCAGTCTAAAATAGTTCAAACTTTGATATAAAAGGGAACTATGCAGTTTTTTTTTTTAGCTTAATTTACCTTAACTGAACAGCTTCAGAGTCATTGGAATGGTTATATGACTTTTTTCAAGTTGAGTGGTGGTCGTCTCGCTTCCTCCCCCCTAGCACCTGTGAGCAGAAAAACCACCCTTGCAGCTTTCGTCAGGAAGTATGGCGTGATATCAGGTATCGCAATGTAACGAATTGCTTCACAGCACTGCACACATTCAGGAACCGGCTAACAAGGTAGCGATGGAGTTTTTCACACTATCGTCATGGCTGAGCCGGCTAAAAAGAAGCAGAAAGCTAGGAAAGCACTGTCGGAGGAACAGAGAAAGAGGAAACGGCAGACTGACCGAGAGAGGAGTCAGACACAAGTAAACATAGGAGCTGCCAAATATCTATTCTGAAGCTGTAGGGGGAGCTCTATAGAGAAACCTGCCAGCAGAAAGAGAGAAAACAGAGAAGAAATGGCCAAAACTGCATAACTCCTCTTTAAATCCGAAAGATTAAGATGGTAAATCTAACCAGGTGGCTGATGACAGCTATCAGTACTTGATGTTTTTGATACACATTTCTGTTCATCCCAAAAAAAAGCATTGAGGTTCAAAGTCTACAGTAGTCCTATATTAGCATTAGCATGTTGTCATCGTCCTATTTAGAACGACAGGGTTGATTTGCAAAAAGCAAAAAGATCAATGCTTGCCTCTCTCTTATTGTTTGTAATGTGTTTTTCCCTTAACCCACGTAGTTCCTGAAACTAACTCACAGCGAAGACACCTGTGAAGAAACACACACACACACACACACACTGTCACATACTCTAGTGTGGGCCGTCACATTGATTTCCTGTGGTGGCTGTAACCCTCAGACCAACATTATTGACTGGACTGTGGGAAATGAGTTTTGCTGTAGATCTTATCCACATACACTCGCCTGCTGTCTGCTGTGTGTGTGTGTGTGTCTGTCTCTATGTCAGTGTCAGGTAGTTTAGTTTAACGCCCACCCAGCTGTTTGCTCATCTCTAGTTTTCCAGCATCTCTCCTGTCGGCTCTGTCGACATCACACCCCTGTGTGTCTGCTTCTGTGACTGTGTGTGTCATGAGTTTTTACAGTTACACAGTTATTACATTCGGAGGTTATATGTTGTTGCTCGCATCGCAGAGTAAACACACATGTGCAAACACTTAAACACACCTGCCAGCTCTATGTTTTTACTCTGTGCGTAAATCCCACAAACCTCAAATTGTGGAATATCATATACACTTCCACGAAACCTTACTACTTTGTTTTGTAAGTTTTTAATGACAATTTACTTGGAGTTAATTCATTTGGACAACGGAATACGATCGTGTCATCGCAAATCTCTAAAAAACAAATGATATCTTATATATACAGTATGTTAAGATCAATATCAACCTCATGTCTTTGTGTTAAGTGCGAAGCTACAGTCAGAACGTGGTTAAATTAGCTTAGCATAAAGACTTGTTGTAGCTTGTTTGTATACTGACTAAGGCTGGGTATCGCCAATGGTTTCCTGAATCGATTCTATACCGTTTCACAAGGTCCCGATTCAGTTACATTTCCGAGTCCATTACAATATTTACAATAGTTTTTTTAACGCACCAGGTTAATGTTTACATCAAGAATTGACCCCGGAAAAGGGCGTCAATTCACCACGTCCGTGATTTCCGTGATATGTGATTAGAAGAATCAAACAAAGATCGATTTTTTTTTAAGGTAATTTTTAAGGCTTTTAAATTTTTTATGAGAACAGCTGAAGAGAGACAGTAACAGCGAGGTTGCCCCAGATCAGGGCCGGAGTGGGGCCACTTTTCAGCCCGGGAGTTTCAGGCCTAAGACCAACCCACTTTTTCCATGGTGGTGGAAATTGGGTAAGTGAAGCAACAGTTCAGCTCTTACTATTCTGTAGTTTTTATTAATACCATGGTTCAACAAATAATGTAAAGGTTAAATAATAATTAACTAAAGCTGAGAAGTTAACAACAAATAGTCCACTCTATTCCACAAGGATAGGTTGATAAATTAACTAATTAAACAACATGAGATAATATGGAGATGTCTGCTTTTTTTCTAGCAAAAGTTACAGAGGGGATACACATTATATCAGGCCATTTTTCACCTGATATAATGTGTATCCCCTCTGTAACTTTTGCTAGAAAAAAAAGCAGACATCTCCATATTATCTCATGTTGTTTATTGTGACCCGGTAAACACAGAAAATAACACACATGATGACAGGACAGACCCTTTGCATGTTAGGGGAGGGGATACACATTATATCAGGTGAAAAACGGCATGACATAATGTGTATCCCCTCTGTAACTTACATGGTAGACAGGTGAACAGAGGGGTTAATTGAAAAGCCATATTAAACTAATTTAAATTAAAACAGAAATCACGTTAGAGGGCAGGGAGGGACGGGTTAGCAAAGACGAGGCATCCTTGCCAGACCACACCCGCAGAGAATGGACAGATGGAGGTAGCCTAGATTAAAGGAAAAAATATAGTTCATAAACCTGCATGTCCAGTCACATAGATAGGCCTATCAGCCGGCCTATGTAGCTCAGGTGCATGGCAATATGGAACTTTGGAAAACACTGTTGATTAATCCACAATACTAAACAACGCATTAAACAATTCACACGTCGCCTTAATGTAACAGACAAGCGTATTTATGTAGATAAATGAGACCCTTGTTACTATGGAAAACCCTGTCGAGTCTTCCACGTCGCTATTTGTTCCATAAACAATTCAAAGTGCAGCAGTTAAACTCTGCTCTGTGATACAAATCCTGGCGGGGATAAGTACCTTGGCACGGCCCAGCTATCGGTGTCAGAAGGCGGAACGTGTGTCGCCTACTTTAAGAGAAGATAGACTAACGTGACAAATGTCAACAAAAAAAAAAGTCCTCGAATTCTCCCGATTCAGTCTGTGAGCCTTTGTACGGACATGACGGTATCAAACCTGGCAACCTGACTGTGACGACAAGCCGCACTGCACCGACTTTTCATTGAGAAATAGTTCAGCACGCAACTCCATCCCTCAGCCTCAATGTCAAACATACAAGTCCCCTCAGCCTCAATTGACATTTTACAAATTTTACAAAAATGTTACAATTCTGTTCACGCACAGATTAAAGAAGTGATATGCAGCATGGTGATCAGTGAGCTTTAGAGGTGTTAGGAGGTGTATTTCAAACTTTGCACAGAGCCAGGCTACACATCAGTTTGTTATCGATCGTCTAATCTCATCTCGGAGAGAAAGCAAATAAGCATATTTCCCATGATGTTGAACTATGGCGGACAGCTCAGAGGGAGTGCTTTGTTCCAGTAAGGGGAAGCGTAAGGACTTCTTAGATTCACATCCTCGCTCGGGTGAAAAGCGTGACATATTTTATCCGACATTTTGGTCATAAAAGCTGCTTCAGCCAGAGAAAGAAATGCAACTGAGCAGCAGCAGTCCGTACCTGTGCTGCTACCTGACAGGCTGCTGCTTTGATTGCCACTCAAAAGCCCACTTCTCACACACACACAAACACACACTCGCACAGAAATGGTATCTTAAAGCAGTTCTGCATAATGGAAACATGTTTCCCAGCAGGGATCCAAAATGCCTGCAGGGGAATAAAGAACTAGAGAAGCACAGTATTTTTAGAGAGTGAAACTGCTGCAGCAGGTACAGTACATATGTCTATGAAAGTCACAAGCAAGTATACAGTGTGGTAGTGTTTAGCCTATATATCAACGACGTTTCACTTCCGGGATTGCTCCGGTGCCGCCGTACATTTCGTCCGGATGTCCCTCATTTCGTCCGGATGTCCCTCATTTCGTCCTGATGTCCCTCATTTCGTCCGGATGTCCCTCATTTCGTCCAGATGTCCCTCATTTTGTCCGGATGTCCCTCATTTTGTCCGTCCCCTTCCTCTTTCTTTGTGTTGTCGTTCTAACCTCCGGTGGATTTCTGAGGACTATGGTTAACTGCTCCTCAGATCTCTGCAGGATAAATCCAGACAGCTAGCTAGACTATCTGTCCAATCTGAGTTTTCTGTTGCACGACTAAAACTACTTTTGAACGTACACATGTTCCACCAAAACAAGTTCCTTCCAGAGGCTATTTTGCAGAGGCACCGTTGCTCCGTCCGGCGATGAGCACCGCCCAAGACGATTGAGACCCCTTTGAACGTGGCATACCAGTTTTTCCCTCGACAAAGATTACCCTAACTTTGGAGCGTCATTTAGCACCCTTCCCAAAAAGCTAGCATGACATTGTTGGAACCAAATGGAAGATTGTCTGATTTCATATGACACCAATATCTTCTTTATCTTCTTTCTAGCATTAAAATGGAGTCCAAGAAGCCAGCCAAATTGCACAAGCAAAAGGCAGACGCTCAAATATTTTTTATTGCAATTGAATGCATAATTGAGGGTTATACATCCATGGTGAAGAAGCTATATGAAAAGATTGATTTGGGGATTGTATTAATAGATATCAGATGACTCAAACAAAGATCGATTTCAAGTGGAGAATCGGTTATTTTAACCCAGCCCTACTAATAACTTCATAAAAAGGAACTGATATGCAATTGTGACGCTATAGAGGCTCATTTTATATTCTTTCTTTCTCTCTTCCTATTTGGTAGCTACAGTATTATAGGGAAAAGGAGGCTGAGTTTAATTAGTACACTCCCAGTAATTCCAATTCATGAGTAGTGTAAGCTAGAGAGTCTTTTAGTCATCACACAGCAGGTCAGATGCTGATAGGCAAAAATGTTAAATGTGTCTACAGGGGAGCATAAAGGGTTTAAATGGATCTCTGTCAGTCTTTTCAGATTTTAGCAGTTTCTTTTCGAGGAAATGTCTTTAAATAAAATGTGTAAACACAAGTACCAAAGCTTTAACGTTCAGGCAAAGTTCAGAATCTCTCTCTCTTCTCGGAAAATTCAGAAGCGGTAAATACCATTAGAGTGTGTGTGTGTGTGTAAGATGAAGAAATTCCCTGAACACACATCACTGGATATCTTGCAGCTCATCCCTCATATATGTACAGGTGTGTGTATGTGTGTGTAGACCACATGCTACGCTCAAACTGCTGATGCTGCACATCTCACCAGATGGCAGGACAAACACACACACACACACACACACACACACACACACACACACACACACAACATGACATATGACAGAGACACAGCATGACATATCTACATCACATGCAGAAGTTATTTGCCAGGTGGGAATGTGAATTAGACACGCTCCCAGATCAAACACCTAATGTTCCCCACATGCACACATGAACTTGTCCACAAGCATGCTAACCCTTACCTTTTCAAACCTTATTCTGATGCCAAACATTACTTAAACTTTAAAGTCTAAAAGTCAGAGTGGTTCACACAAATATAGGAATGTAAGTGCACACAAACGGCAAAGATGGAGAGCTCCAAAAACAGAGACGTCTCGCTGATCATTTGACTGTAGCAAATATTTCAGCCCTAATCGCTTCTCGTGTCTTGTGATCATCCAGGCGGGATCGGCCTGTCAGAAACACTAACACTACACAGCTACATAATTACAGCCAGCGGGTGTGATGGGCCAATTAACACCACACACACACATGCTGTAAGTGCGCAGACACCTGCCGGCACTGCAAGAGCCTGTCAGAAGTGTGCATGCCCAATTTTTCACAAAATACAGTCCGAAAGGGAACCCATTTCCTTCATAATTTAAACATTGGTTTAAGTTATTTTAGGTTAACAAATAGACAAAGACAGAAAATAAACCAAAATGCTACAAATATACTGCAGAATTAGCTCAAAAGCTAAATTCCATCTCCAGTACGTTATCGTCTGGCATCTGCTCTCTGACAGGTTCGACAGAGAAGACATGCTCTCTTGGAGTTTGGCAACCTGAGACTGTTACAGTTGGAAAAAGGAAATCATATTATATTTTACAAAAATGACACGTAGTTCTTCAGCAGGAATTTCTACACAATAGGTTTAACTTAACCCTTAGGCTGATAGTTTGTCATCTATCTGAGTTAGGGTGACCAGACGTCCTGAAAAATTTTGGAATTACGGGCAGTTATCCCTAATCCCTGTCCTGTTTTTAAAATTAGACTATCACGCCCACCCCCAACTCACCTGTCACAAATTATACCCATTTCATCTGGTCACCTAAATCTGAATGCTCAAGTGCATGTTTATATTCATAGACATTACCAATAAGTGCAATTCACATTGACAGTTTGGAAATTGTGATATTTATATGTTTTGATTTGATTTGATTTTATTAGGATCCCCATTAGCTGATGCAGAACATCAGCTACTCTTCCTGGGGTCCACACAGAACATAAAACTACATTTTCAGACAAAACAAACAAAACTACAAAAAAAATAAAAAAAAATAAAACATTTTCAGACAAAACAGTCATAGAATATAAAAAAAATAAGAGCAGTATAGCTAGTATTCTTTTCCTTGCAGATATACATTTTCCTTTCCATGTATGCTGATAATAATATATGATATCACATTAAATACATAAACACAGTTTGTTCTTGCAATACAAATCATTTTGTCCGCCTGTAAAGCAAGTTTCAGATTTAAAAGGTGTTCTTCGGAGACGCCATGCTGATAGACGTTACAATATAAGACTGTGCAGTCAGCAACGTAGAGCCTTTCATTGGTGTGGTACAATGTCATCATTATATGTGATGAAAAGAACAGGACCCAGAGTAGATCCCTGGGGAACACCTTCTAGATACAGTGATTACAGTGGACACTGAAGGTGTGATGGTTTACACTTAATCATACTCTGCCAGTGTGTTTTGGGACTGTAGAATTGTGTGTCTTTTAAAAGACTTCTCAGTGAACCTTGAGGCCTCATCACAGCCTCCTCTTCCATCTGTCATCTCCTCCGAGTGTAACGAGCCTCACCTCCAGTCATTACGGACACGCTTCAGAGAAAACAACAAATTGGGAAAACCCTGTGAGCCCGACCTGTGCTTGTGTTGGAGCTGTTAGGTGTGAAGAGTGTCGCTTCAATTCCTCCTCTTCCCTTCTCTCTGGGGACGCATGTCACAGCTTTGAAGCGGTTTGCTCTTTTGTCTTCAAGCATCATTCGTACAGCAGTGTGCGCACACACACACACAAACACACATACATGTACACACAACAAACACATCTCAGCCCAGAGGGGAGCTGAGCCATTTCACTGCAGGATCCAGCGCATAATGACTGTTCAGCCATTAGCGATGGAGCCTGGCTTGATGTTTTCTAATAAACCACTCCAAAAGAACTGAAGCACACAAAGCTCATATCACTGAAAAGAAAAAAGCAAGTTAGTTGTCACGGCATAACCACAACTCTGGGAAGACTTGATATTATCGTTACATGTCAAGGAGCTCCAAAGCGTGGTTAACTATGTTTTAATCTACAGTATTACTACATAAATACTCGGTTCGCCAGGCTGAAAGGAAGGATGAAGTGGCTTACCTTTGTCCTCGACTCCGGGCGCCATTCACACGGTGCAGCGTCAGTCAGCGTTGACACTCCATTGATAGTTCATTTGTAGACATTTAAGACATAACATTAACACAACTCGATGGGGGAAAGAGGAAAAGCCTCAGTCACTCGACTCTCAGCAACGCATGTCCCTTTTCCTGCGACTGTCTGTCTGATTAACTTCCGCTTTGTAAGCTCTATGACACAGATAAGCCACACCTACCTCAGCCTGGCGACCAATAGGAAAACGATTGTGCTGTAACATAGTCTGAACCTAATGCCTGACATTATTTCAGCTCTAATAAACTTTAGTTTTTCCATGACCAAGCTTTAAAAACAAGTTTACGGGTGCATTGATTTGCCTGAATGAAACTGTATAAAAGGATGTTGTTGCCATGGAATCGTCTATAAACGTTTGTGCTGCAGTAGAGAGCTGGCGGTATTTTCCATGAATATTGTGTTATTAAAATGTCATTGATTAGGGACTTTGGAATCGCTGCTGTTTTCTCCACTTGAAGATCTGTGACAAATTACAGTAATTGTCCATTCAGGGCGTCTGTACCCGGTGTTCAGATCCTTCTATTAGGAACTGATGGAGTGCCTCATCTCCTCTGTATTATTGTTATTATTCCTCTGACTCTGTATATAAATGTAAATGTAGACAAAACAAAAGTCTTGCTCAAGGTGAACTGAATACGTAGTCGTGACCGTTGGTTGTGTGTGGCGTGATGGCAGCTGTGTGTGTTTGTGACTGTCCTCTGTTGTGAAGGACAGACCGTGTGTGAAGCAACATCTGTGATTTCAGCAGGAGTACATGTCTGAAAGACACACCCACACACACACACACACACACGCCTACACTGTCTGGTGTGTGTGATCAGGTGTGTGTCTGACGGCCAGAGTGGACACCTTCTGTCACTGGGGGGGGTGTTTGGTAATTTTTGGAAACGGTACTAATGACTTTAGAGTTTTACATTCAGGAGAGTGAGTGAGGTGGAAGTGTGTTTTCCTAATGTGTGTCTGACAAGTAGAGCTGCAATGATTAATCGATAAGTTGTCAACCAATAAATTAATCACCAACTATTGTGGTAATCAGTTTGAGTCTGATGTCAGCTTCTTATATGTGACTATTTCCTAGTTTCTTCTCTCCTCTGACAGTAAACTGAATATCTTTGAGTTGTGGACAAAACGAGACATTTGAGGACGTCATGTTGGGCTTTTGGGAAACACTGATCCACATTTTTCACCATTTTCTGAAATCTTATAGACCAAACAACTAATCAGTTAATCGAGAAAATGATCGATGGATTAATCGACGAATGATTGGTTACATTCAGAGAAGCCAGTTGCACAAAATCTGTGTGGTTCATTGCAGAGCTCCTCGAAATGCTAGCTGTGACAGATTGAATGCAGGTGATACAGTCGTTTGTCTTTGTCGATTTAAAGTCTTCGCTTGGATGAATTCACTGAACTGCTTTTGGTTTTTGTCCTCAGCTGTCGGACGAGCAACAGGAAGAGCCTTATTGTGACATCCAGCACCTCCCCCACCCTGCCACGACCACACTCGCCTCTGCATGGACACACAGGTAACACACACACACACACACACACACACACACTTTACCTTGCGCAGTATCCTTTTCAGCAGTTTAAAAAGTAATGATATGTGACAGTTTTGCAGCAACCGGGACTGTGATTTTAAAATAAAAGTTTAGCCAACTGATTGATCTAACAAGGATGTAGCCTCACAACGTTAACCGTATTAATTCACAATGAATATCCACAATGTTTTAAAGCAATCTGCCCAGCAATTGTCAGGATTAGGGCTGGGCTTTAAAAAAAAAAATTCTGATTTAAATCGATTTTCATTTGAATGCTCCGATATCGTTTAATAAAAGTCATAGTCATCCTCTCTGTCTCTGGTATATTATTGAATTAGAAGACCAAATGGCTAGCTTGTCAAGAAGGGGGCTAAATAAGACTCCAAAGTTAGGCTGCGTTTTGGCAAGGAAGTCTGCGGAGTTGCACTTTATAGTGTTGACTGCTGTAGTGTGTTCATGTTAAATAAAAAAGTACATTAATGTAATTGCTTTGGGGTCAATTCTTAAAGGTGCTGTAGGTAGGATTGTGAAGATCCAGGACTTAGCCAAAAAATTTGAACATCGACAACTTCTCAGTCCCTCCCCCCCTTTCCGCTAAAGCCCAAAACGGTCTCCTAAGCCCCTCCCCCAACAAGGGAGAATGAATGCATGTGCATGAGCAGTGATTGACACGCAGTTAGACACCCCCCCCTGGCCCTGATTGGTGCATCTGAACAGGGAGCGGTGGAATTTTGCAAATCTCACTACAGGCTGTAGGTGGAGCCAGAGGAGCTGGATTTTGTTTTTAAATGACCTGCTTCATGTAGTTCTACTCCAACATAGGGTCAGTTTCAGCAAATATGACAGAAAGTTAGTTTTATAAGTCTTACCTACTGCACCTTTAATGTAATCATTGATACTTTTAACAATGCACCAGGTTAGAGGGATCCTTTCATGTCCAAGCTAAATTGGTTTTGTAACTGAAATATATCTAATCAGATTTCTATTGAAACAAATCAAATAGGGACCTTGTGAATCAAAATCAAATTTATTCTGCAAATCAGTGGCGATTCCCAGCCCTGGTCTGGATGGCTCGCTCTGGACCAAAGTGTTGGACACACAGACATCACCCTCTTTACGCACCATTGATAAATACCTTACAATAAATTAAAGAATCATTATTAATTGAAGGTGTTGTTGTGTCACCTGTCTCTGCTGCAATGTTCTTTTGTCCCCTTATCTGCCGAAAAGCGTGTGAAGTAACAGCAGGAGAGCTGTGTTACATGAAGTCCTGTTGTTTACCATCACACACCGGCAAAGCTCAATTATCAGCTCAGACTGCACACTGAAGGCAGCACAGCGAGCTATTTGATTGCATGGATTAATGCACGGGCCGACATACTGAAGGCTGCGGCCCCCAGATTGTCCAGATTTTTGAAGAGACTTGAATTGGTCGATATATTTTGAGAGTGTCTGTTTGAGTGACGACGACCTCCAGCTCTGCCCTTCTCCATTCAGCTGTTGACTTCACTGTTTCCCTGTAAATGTAGAACGTCATAAAACTATCAACAAGCGCTCATCTTGCATTGATTGATTGGGCCATGCGGGTGATAAACAGATCATATAAACTCAGCTCAGGACACATTGATACTTACAGGGCTGTTGGAGCAAGTGAAATTTGAATTTGAATTTTTTTTACATTTTACAGATTATTAATGAAAAAGAAAATCAACAGATTGATTGAAGAAATTATTGATTTCTGACTCTTGAAACCCCCTAAGACACACACACACACACACACACAAGTGTGTGTGGTGACAGATGAAATGTGCGCTGACAGGATTTTTGTCGAACACGTTTGACAATGCGTGTAAGACGAGCACACAAACACAAATCCACCACCACCCACACCCTTCACCCTTCAAATGTAAAGACGAAAAGATGGAATAGAGATGAACAACAGTGATATTGATTGATGGTTGACTGAAGGGGAGCGAGCAACAGAGTAGAAATATGGATTGGAGGGGCAGAGGGAAATGGGTTGGTGACAGGGACTGAATTGGAGGAGAGAAAGACGGCAGGATGGATATGAAAGATGGTAAAATATCGACAATCCTATCTGTCTCAGAGAGAGAGCGCTTCTCGTTAAGTGTGTGTGTGTGTGTGTGTGTGTGTGTGTGTGTGTGTGTGTGTGTGTGTGTGTGTGTGTTTTCCTCATCTGACAGACAGTCACACACTTCTAATTTCCTGCTCAGGAAATATTGGAACTTACCGACCTGTCAGTCACAGCACACACACACACACACACACACACACACATACACACACACACACATACACACACACACACACACACACACACATACACACACACATACACACACACATACACACACACATACACACACACACACACACACACACACACACACACATACACACACACATACACACACACACACACACACACACACACACACACACACACACACACACACACACTTTGTTGGACTAAGTGGTTTTGATGATACTTGATTTTTCTCCAGAAAGTTCTTCTGAGCTCTTAAAAATAAAATACATGTACAAACATTCTTAACGTGAAAGAATGTGTATTAAGCCTTTCAGTCCCACTAAAACCACTCTTAAATCCGGCCACTGTTTAAGTGTTTAGGGGTTTAGGCTTTCATGTGAACCAGTAGGTGTATCTCACTGTCAATCAAACCATCAAAAGGTCCTCTTCCTTACAAGCGAAATGAGCTGTAACAATGTGTTGGAACTCATCACCTCATCTTGTTGTTGAAATCCAAACAACTTCAAGTTTGGCTGTAAAGAAGCGTTGTAAATAGTTGCAATGTTATGTATTGGTTATGGTTATTTTGTAATAATTAGTGGGAATGCTGTTCAGCAGCATTACAACTATTGTTATCCTGTTCTTTATTTATTCTTATTCCGTACGTTTTTTGGCTCTCTGTAACTTCTGCATACGTTCAGCTATTAAAACCATTCAACTTTTAAAATGTTCAGCTCTTTCAGCTAATGATGGGACTTCTTCAACTTTTTTTCTACTATTTATACTTTTTAAAATAGTAAGCTTTTTATGACTTTTTTTTAACATTGAAGTGAATGAGAGCATGCTTCAAATCCTTCAAATCTTCTTCCGCTCCCAAAATTTTCAGCTCCTTCATACTTTCACCTACAGAAGCCAAACAAACTTTAAAATGTTCACAAAATATTCAGGTATTAGGCATGGCTTGTTGTTGTGAAAAAGCTGTTTAAGTTTAGTGATCATTTCAGGATTTTTCTGCGTTTCTAGTGAGTGTGTGTTGCGTCTGTCAGTGGATGATGTCATCGTTAGAGTGCAGCTCTCACGCCCACAATATCTACTTGTCATACACAATTTATACATCAAAACGTAGGTATTTTTGTCTAGTTTCAGCCAATGTGCTCAGTTATGCGATATGCCTTATACTTTTGGCTTGATGAGCTTCCAAATGACAAGAGTTCCACATCTCCCTCCATTCACGGCCATGTTAAATGTCCTCCACATTTCCCAGCGAAACGCAGAGCGAGCCACTTTTTTAAATCGCTGATATGCCCACATTTTTAAGTTTATCAACATAAATCTTACATGAATACGTTCACAAAGGTCTTGTGTCTCTAACTGTGAAGTCGGTGTTTCGATAGCATGTACTGTTGTGGATTTATTAAGGCTTGTTTGAAGGGTTGTTTGAAGGGTTCTCTCACACTGTCTCTTACTCAGCATTAGCAGGTGTGGTGCAGTTTAACAGCAGGTGACACGGTCGTTAACTGTTCAAAGGATGATTATAAACACTCGTCACCATGACAACACTTTCACAGACAGCAGCAGCAGTCTTTCAGCCTTTTCAGACATTTCTACATTTGTGAGTCATTATCAGTTAGAAAATATACTCAGACCTCACAATGTTCTACATCTTTTCCAATCCTTACAATTTCCCCCTTTTCAAAAAATCTGTCTCTGAATAGCTGTAGCGTGCCACAGGTGACATATTAACAGCAGGTGTGGTAATGACAGATCAAAGAAAGGCTTTATTAGAGCTGAAGGAACTCCAGTCAGCTATACTGATGATAGCATAGTGGATATGTTGTATGCCTTTGGTGTGGGAGACATGGGTTCAAATCCCATTGTGGTACACCTGTCAATGTGTCCCTGACCAAGATGTTATTTCCCTTTTTCAGCTATTCTCACTACTTCAACTTATTCTTACGGATTTAAGCTACTCAACCAGTTTAGCTTTAGCAATTCAGCTATTGACGTTTTATTTTGGCTCTCCGTAACTTCTGCATACATTCAGCTATTAAAACCATTCACCTTTTAAAATGTTCATCTCTTTCAGCTAATGATAGGACTTCTTCAACTTCTTCTACTATTTATACTTTTTTAAATATTAAGACATTTTCAGGTAATTCATTTCAACTTTCATCTTTGACAGTATTACAGTTCATCTTCCAGCTTTTCTAATGTATTTTAGCTCTTCACTTAGATAATGCAGTTTAGCTTCCAAACACTTTTCAATCATAGTGTAGTGGTTATGACACATACCTTTGACATGGAAGACCTGGGTTCAAATCTTATTCTGCTACATTAACTGATGTGTCCTTAAGCAGAACACTCAATCCCTATAGCAATTTGTTTTCTTTCCTGTTTTTTTTCCTTTTCTTTTTTCTTTTATGACACATGCCCTTGGATTCGGAGACCCAGGTTCGAAGCCCACTTTGAGCCGTGTTACATCTGACATATATAGCAATTGGAAGTTGCTTTGGATAAAAGTGTAAGCTAAATGAGATGTAACGTAATGTTGTGATAATCTTTATAGCATGACACAGCACTTTTCACCAGACATAAAAAACATTATATTTTGTCTTTTCTCACACACAGAGGCACACACACACACACACACACACACACACACACACACGCAAACACACACACACACACACACACACACAGACACAAACAGACACACAAAAACAAAAACACACGCAAACACACACACAGACCCGCACACACACACATACACACACACACCAAAACACACATGCATGCACACATGCACACACACACATATATGCAGACACGCACACACACACACAGACACACACACACACACACATACACACACACAGACACACACCAACACACATATGCAGAAACACACACGCAAACACAACACACACATGCACACACACATGCAGACACACACACACACACACACACACACAAACACACACACAAATGCAGACACACACACATACACACACCAACACACATATGCAGAAACACACACGCAAACACACACACACACACATGCACACACACATGCAGACACAGAAACACATGCACACACACACACACACACACAAACACACACACGCACACACACACATATGCAGACACACACACACACACATACACACAAACACATACACACACACACACACACACAGACACACATGCACACACACATACACACACACAGACACATACGCACACACACACAGACACACACACACACACACACACACACACACACACACACAGCCACACAGCCACACATATATACACACACTGAGGTACATCAATTAATGTGTCCCTGAAGTAAACACTTAACCCATACTTGCTCCAAAGGTGTGTTACCACTGACATATATGCTATTGAAAGTTGATTCCTTTTCTCTTTTTTCCTCTCCTTTTATCTTTCCTCTCTTTTTCCTCTCTCTCTCTCTTTCTGCTTGTTTGTTCTATGCAATGGATATGGCTGATAATAAGTCTTCTTAGTCAATTCATTGAAACGTCCACTTTTGACAGTATTACGGTTTAGCTTCCAGCTTTTCTAAAATGTATTTTAGCTCTTAACTTATGTGCAGTTCAACTTCCAACTTACAAGTTTTTCAGCAGTTTAGATCAAACAATTTGTTCCATATTTCTGCATTTTCATCAATGTTTCTCACAGCATTTGTAAGTTTTCCATACTGATTCATAATTTCAGATAAAATATTATATAACATATAAATTACTTTATACATTAGTGGTGTTATTCAACTTTTTAATGAAATTCATACTCATTCTACCGATTTCCACTTTTTCAACTATTATCACTACTTTAACTTCTTCTTACTGATTTAAGCTATTCATCCAGTTTAGCTTTAGCAATTCAGCTATTCAGCATTTTCCGCAGGAAATGCATTTTCTAGTTATCATTTACATTCATTCATATTCAACGCATTAACCATCGACCCAGATGAAGTCTTAGTAAACGGTTTGAGTTCAGCAAAAGACACATGTATGATGAGTAATGGCTTTACTCTCACCTGGTTGTGGGTTGGAGCTATCACATTAAACATCTTTATACTATATATAAATATATTTTTATAGATGAATCTGAATTCTACCTAAATACCGTATCATCTTACTCGAGGTGCACTTGAATGCACCATTAAGTCTCGTCGGTGTTGTTTCTCCGATAACTCTGACACCGATAGTGTACATGGTGTCTTGAAAAGGTCAGCTAGTCTCCTCTGAGTCTTTAGCTGCAGGCTGTTGGACGTCTCGCTGTTGATTCTTTTCCAGTGAAATACAGACACACGTTAGACCGTTTAGCTGTCAGCATTTTAACTGTGTTTAAGCCAGCTGCTAGCTAACGTTAGGCTAACATTACCTGCTGCCAACCGTAATGATAACTAGCGTCACGTGCAGCGATGCTTCTGTTGCCTGTAACGCCGTTTCAGAGCACCAGAGAGCAGCACAGGCTTTTAAGTGGCACCGAAATGAGGCACCGAAATCTGCGTTGTCATATGATCAGGTAGATACCGGTCGATTAGGAACCGGAGCCCTATTGGCTGAGTTTCGGTACCCAACCCTAGGCGTTAGTTGCAGCCTCAGCGATGCGTCTGAGTCTGGTGGTGTGTGTGGTTGCCCGTTTGGGTTCACAGTGTGGAGCAGCATCCGTAATACTCTGTCCTTCTTTTGCTCCTTCCATCCTTCCCATCTCTTCCTCTCTTTTTTTACTCCTTCCTGCCACCAGACTGCTGTGGCTGCTGTGTTTCCATGGAAACACTGCCACCAGTCTCGCAGTCCGACTCGCGGTCCTGTCTTCTTGTGTCCCAGACCCTGCAGAGGGAATCAGCACTGCTAATTAAATATCACTAATTAATGTTGCTTCAGTACACAGTTACAGTTACTGCACAGTAAATCAATGATAGATAGATAGATAGACAGATAGATAGATAGATAGATAGATAGACAGACAGACAGACAGACAGACAGACAGACACTTTATTAATCCTTTACAGGAAATTACAGTGCCACAGCAGCTTCAAGACAAACATAACACCACATATTTCCTCAAATATCTTCCATACCTATTAAGTTGAAATACAATAAATAAATACTACTGTCAAAAGTGCAGAGTTATTTCTGTGCATTATAGTGGCTGGTAAGAAGGACTTCCTGTATCTCTCAGACTTGCTGATTGCACATTGGTGCAATCAGTCTCTGACTGAAGGTGCTGCTGTTAATCACCTTCAGGTCGTGGAGTGTGTGTGCAGGGTCGGTTATTATTGATCCCAGTTTGTTGTTTGCCAGCAGGTGGCAGAGGTCAGAACTCTGCCACCTGCTGGACCGTCTGTAGTTCAGCCCCGACTAGAGACTGACCGATGAAGGGTTTTTAAGGCCGATATCGATACAAATTTCTTTTTAATAAACTGTCTGTACACTTACAAAGTTCCCAATGCTTCGGTTTACATGTAGGGACCCTCATTATGCTACCGTGGAAGTGTGGTGCTATTTTGAGCCTTGTTAGTGGTAGAAATAGTGATTTATTTTAAAACTGGTCACATTCGATTAGCATGAAAACATATCCCAGAGAACGGTCGACTCGGTACACGTGTTATTAACCCCTAAGTTCATTTTGTGCCGGATTTGTCCTTTAAGTGTCCCTCTGTCCTCCTCCCCATCGCCCCCTTTGATGAGGCCGACAACTGCGCTGTCATCTGAACATTTCTGCAAGAAGCAGTTGTCCGTGTTGTATTGGATATCTGCTGTGTAGATGGTAAACAGGAATGAAGCCAGCACAGTTCCTTGTGGCGCCCCTGTGCTGCTTAGGATGGTGCTTGAAAAACCGTTCTGTATGCGCACATATGCTGTGGTCTGAGGAAGAGATAATCCAAACACCACAGGACCGGTGATGGATCCCGATGTCAAGTGTTCTTCTTTTAGGATTCAATGTTTGAATAAAAGCTTAAATAGGGTGTCAGCCTTTTGCTTGGTTTGAAATAACCTCCACAAAAATCTACACGTTCACAGAAACCTTTATCTAGTCTAATCCAAAGCTGTGATATCTCCGCGTAGGCTGGTACTTTACTAAATGAATATGCACCACTGGAGGCCATTAAACCGTTCCCTTCATTCCCACAGGCAGTCTTTATTCATAGATGATTTCTTTTATTTTCCTTCTCGTCTTCTCAATCTCTCACTCTGGCCCTTATCATAAATTTCATCATGGTTTCAATCACCCAGCCATTTGCCGCTAATCAAATGGAGATTCCTCACAGTCTAATATCCTGAGGGGCTGATGAAGACCAATCCTCTCCAAAAAAAAAATGACTTTTATTAAATGTTGAAAGTCTGCATAAATCCTGCGTTTCTGCTCTCGCTCCCACTCCTTTCGTGTCATCTCCGTCACGTGTACTTTCTTTTTCTGCCCTTCTGGCGCTCTCCTCAACCTTTTTCCAACGACTCAACTTCTCTCTTTCCTTTCTCTCTGAACTTTTCCTTTGCTAAAGGCCAGCAGATGATTGGCAGCTGTGCGTGCGCTCTGACTTCTGATGAATTCTGTCAAACAATCCGCCCGCTCGTCTTTGTAATTGTAATGAAGGACGGGAAAAAAAGACAGCGGGGATTCAAGCTTTTTCTCTCATGCTTGTCACACACTCCTGAGGAAATACAGGGTTGTTGTTTTTACGCCTCCTCCCTAATTATAGCTGTATTTTGTTATCCCAACCACACTCTCCCTGGAGAGGCAGCGCGACAGAGGCGCCACAAAGCAGATAATACATTTGCATGTATCTCATACGCCGCTATATTTCTTAGTCTTTGCCAAAGTAGGTCACAGTCACTGCAGTTTGCAGCACAAAAACCTGGTAAAAATGTGACAGCAAAGCATCTCGTATACCTGTAGCGACGAGACCGCCTACCAGGTACTCTCAGCTCTCATTCACATTCACTTCATTATTCACTTTTTAAAACACAATCCGCACAGCGATTTCTTTTTTTTTTCCCGACAAGAAGTGGAAAGCATTATTCAAATAGACGTTAAGAGGGATTTTTCTCTGAATGTCAACATGCTTTGAGCGACATCGCCGTCAATACTGCCGACGCTGTCTTTGCTGTTCTCACATCAGTATATATTTACCTTTAACATGAAGTATACTCCTGCTTGAGTGCAGTACATTTTCCACAACTCTCTGGTGTGCAAAGACATAGAAAACGCCACGCAACAGAAACGCCACGCTCACGCCATGCAGCCAGTGTGCAGGAGGCCTTAGGGTTAGGAAAAGATTGCGGGTGGGGTTAAAAGACATACGTTTATTAGAAACATGCGACATGAACGGAACAGGAACCCCGGTCTCCTGGGGAAAAGTCCCGTGTCCACAAAAGAGTGCCTCGTGCGTTGTTATCTGACTGCGAGGGCCACTGACCAAGCGTTAGTATGTTGATGATGACGAGTAGGGAGGGAGAGCGGCTTTTGCAAATATAACCTGAGGCCCGACCGTCACGTATACCCAAACACACCGTTTACTCTTTGCTGCTGTGTGTGATTGTTCTTTGCAGAGGGAGATGGATTCCTCTGTCTGTGAATGAGCCTAACTAACACACACACACAACACACACACACACACACACGTATGCTCACACAAAGTTGGAGCCCTGCGGTGTGACAGTGCAGTGACTGGGCCTCATCAACAGCCACATCTGTTGACATTTCCGAATGCCTTCCTACAAACGTACATGTGTCATTAATATGAGAAATGAAATGAGATTGTAACTGTGTCGGGCTCAGGTCGGGCTCGGACATAAATATCTTAATGCCTGTCGGGCTCGGGCCAGGCTCGGTTACTGCTCTGTCAGACGCGGGCCGGGCTCGGACAGAAAAATGCGGCCCAATCCGGACTCTAATGCCCACACGCTGTTGGAGCCATGCGGTGTGACAGTGCAGTGACTGGGCCTCATCCACAGCCACACTGAGAATGTTTTTTTAAAACGTAACTTCAGCTACATCCACACAGTGATCATGCATGAGACATTTCCGAGCAGTGCGATGGACACTAAGCAGCTTCTGTTTGACTAATAGGCTACTTGCTCTCTCGAGTATGTGCATACATGTTCTGCAGCTACAGGCAGAGATTCCCATCAGACAGAAAGCAAATGCTCACATTAATATTCGAGCTTCTGTTCTGTCCAGACGTGCGGCTGAGGAAAATGCATAATTGATGCGGAAATGTCCCGACTACTTAATCTCTTGTCCTCCGCCCTCGCCATCTCTCACCGCTGAATTATTAGTTACACACCAACAATCAGCGCGCCGCGTTTTCCCTGCAGATGGACTGGCCTTGGATATTCGTATCCATCACGCTGCGTATTTTATTTATGGCCACGCCAGTATGCTTATTGAAGAATCTCAGGTTGATTTAGAAGAGGATTTTCTATTTTTCAGTTTCACAGCAAATCGTTGAGTTTGTGCTGCAGATGTTTATGTTTCCTCCCCTGAAGCACAAAGACAGATGCTTGTCTAGCTGTTTAATGTTCACTGAATTATTCAGTGTGACATTGAGTTTTTGTTAGCTCCTTCACGAGGGAGTTTGGGACTGTTTTGCTCTAACCAATCAGTAGCAACACATGCATCTGTCCTTCCACCGACAACTTTTAAGTCGACATGGAGGTTGCATTAGCGTTTGCAAGGAGCACTACTGAAAAGAAAAACTTCCTAATGTCTTTAAACTTCCTTGTCTGACCCACAGCTGTGATCAATATTGGTATTGGTAATGCTTCTGACACAAGAACTCATTGCGGCTGATGCTTATTTTTATTTCCAAAACCTCAAATACGTTGGGTCGGGGCCATTGTTGTCATGATATCCTATCCTATGGTTTGATCCCAGCGGAAGTTGACTCACAACATCTTTTACAGGTCAAATTCGTTCACAACGTTGTTTTTTCAGCTCTTAGGGTTACTAACGCTACCGGTAGCTCTGTGTGAGAGGCACAAACTGGGGCGATGGCGAGCCATTAGTTGAGCAGTCTATATCCTCGACGTTCCACTTCCCGGGATAGCTCCGTTGCCACCGGAAATTCCGCCGGATGTCCCTCATTTCGTCTGGGTGTGTTACCTTCCTCTGTCTCTGTGTTGGCGTTCTAACCTCCGGTGGATTTGTGAGGACTATGGTTAACTGCTCCTCAGATCTCTGCAGGGTAAATCCAGACAGCTAGCTAGACTGTCTGTCCAATCTGAGTTTTCTGTTGCACGACTAAAACTACTTTTGAACGTACACATGTTCCACCAAAACAAGTTCCTTCCCGAGGCTATTTCGCAGAGGCACCGTGGCTCCGTCCGGCACTTAACGCCGCCCAAGACGATTGTGATTGGTTTAAAGAAATGGCAATAAACCAGAGCACGTTTTTCTCCCATCCTGGAACGCTGTGTGGACTAGCCAGACCTTCCTTCACAGCGCTGTGGAGGAAGGTCTGGCAAAGTGAGACTAATGTGCGGTACGGTATGTCGGTTTCGTCGCGGTTAGGGAGGGCGAGAGAATTCGGCTTGAACCGATCTGTCAAATCCAAGCAGTCACATTCTCGTTTACTCCTTTTTTTACTCCTCGTTTACTGCTCCTGTCTTTTTGAGGGCCAAAAGAAGATGAAAAATGGAGGCAGGATGTAGGAACAAGCAAACGACTTTACACGCGCTTTCATACAGAGGCCCATTATTTTCTCTTTTGTCTTGTCAGGTTGGCTTTGAACATGCAGCAGGAATATAAGCCTGTTGCACCTCAAATCAATCTGGTCTGTGTGTGTTTCTAGTCTAATTGTTTATATTAGATCTTTGCAGACTAGCTCTGTTATTTTGGAAATGACTAAATATGTCCAACTCAATTCAGTTATGTTTACTCAATAGCTCCAAAACTGTTCATCATACAGTGATTTGTTTCCAAACAGCTCATTTCCTGTGCTTGTTATCGGTTGCTGAGTGAAATAAATGGACACAGAGGGTTTCTGTTTAGTGTGCTTACCTGTTATTCTCTCTCCTCTTTCTTTCCTTTCCTCTCTGCTTCTTCTCTCTCAGGTACCAGCCCACTGGACAGCCCTCGCAACTTCTCCCCGAACACAGCTGCACACTTCTCCTTTGTGCCTGCGCGCAGGTGAGGCACACAGAAACCCACTCAGATGTGCAGGGTCACACCTGGAGAACAAAACAAAGTGCATCTTGTAGGTCAATTAGGATGAAATTGGAATGAGCAGAATCTGCAGCTTTTTAATGTATTTCTCTACATGTTTCCTAACATGTTTAGCTGTACAGTTCAATGGTGAATTCGGTATTTTTCAACCTAGACCCTATTTTCCTATTATTAAGCAAGCCCCCTGCAGTCGGCAGAGGCGAAACAAGCTGCAATGTAAGGATAACGGGCAACCGTGCACCTTTAATTGCCGTCCACTTAAAGTGCTGTTTTTGCCACTGACAGGCTCAGATTATTATTATAAGTGTCTGACAACATTATGAGGGGATCCCTGCAGAGATAGACCTTTTTGTTAAAGAGTAAGATCCTTTTAGTTTAACATGAAACTGCTATCGCCAAACCCACCAGACTCCCATTTAAATAAACAGTAATTCTATCCTGGTACAACACACTACATTCAAAGTCGACAGAAACAAACATAAACTATCAAAAGCCATCTTGGTTCGTCTTTCCGCTGTTCCAACAATCACCACTCTGGTTTGGTTGAAATAAACACACAATTCTTCTGTTTACATGTAAAAATATGCTGGCTCTATACACGCTAAAAGCACTGTTTATTTAAATGGAGTCTGGTGAGTTTGGCAATGGAGATTTCAAAGCTGTAACTTGTTAAACAAAAAGGATCTTACTCTTTAACAAAAAGGTCTATCTCTGTAGAGATCCTTTCCATAATGTTGTCAGACACTTAAAATAATAATCTGAGCATTTCAGCGGCAAAAACAGAACTTTTACTGGACGGAAATTGACTGTACACAATTGCCCTGAGTGGGTACGTTGCAGCTTGCGTCGCAGCTGCCGGCTGCAGCGGTCATGCTCAATACTGGACTTATTTCAAACAATATTGTTCCTATCAGTCACTTAAACACAAACACGTGGGAAAATAGGGTCCAGGTTGAAAAATACTTACTACGTAATCCTTTAATATAAAGCACCATAATCAGACAGAAAGTGAAGAAATTGAAGAATGGATGAGCCGTACTTCAGCTTTAAATGTCGATATCTTTTTTTTTTTTTTTTACGGCTGTGAAACGGCTCAGGGTCCTTGAGAGCAGAGCCGCTGCTGCTGATGATAGTGTTTGAGCTGACGAGGAGGTAGATGATCACTCCGAGGCTGTCACTCAAACCGGGATTAATAAACCTCTTATCTGTCTGCGCTCTCAGCACAGATAGTAATTAGAGAGAGAGAGAGAGAGAGAGAGAGAGAGAGAGAGAGAGAGAGAGAGAGAGAGCGTGTGTGTGTGTGTGTGTGTGTGTGTTCCTGTGACAGACAGACAGACAGACAGATGGGTGAAACATGTTCAGGCAAAGCCGTGCTTTTTTTAAAATCCAAGATAAAAGAAGATGTCACATAAAAGTTTGGGGAAATGTAAAGACATGCTCAGCAAGCCTGCCTCTTAAATCTTCATTAAGATGATAATGATGCTTCCATGGTAACACACCTTTTCTCGACACAACCGAACCCCCCCCCAGGCTATTTCCATGACAACATCATCAAACACTGCGTGGCAGCGGCGCAGCAGCCAAAAAGAGCTTTAGCATTGATTTGAAATGGAAATCCCTCCCTGTCCGACTGCTGACCTCAGTGCTGCTCTGCAGACACTGTTACCACAGTGACACCTGGTGGTGGAGGCTGATATGACAGGGCAATGAATTGAGGCTCCTTTGCTGGTTTGTACAGAAGCCTATTAGTTTTCTTTTAGGAAAGGAGAGTTTGGAATATCTGATGTTTAAGAAGTGCATGTAGCTCTTAAACTGTTATAACCTATAACCCTGATATACGAAAAGTTTGATCCTGGCGTTTGATCCTGATGAAGGAACACAGGTCTGGAAAATAAAATAAAATAATAGGGGTGGGAAAAATAATCGATTCTTAGATGCATCGCGATTCTCTCTCTCTTTTTTTTTTTTTTTTTTTCATGTGTTGATTTTTATTTCAAAGTTACTGTCTCCAGAGAAGTACAAATCAGAAAACAGAGTGACTGAAAGAGGATGGGATAATGGACAGCAACTTAGAGTTTAGGCAAGAGTGCAGAAAAAAACACACAAAAATGGCCAAAAGGAAAAAAATAAACATGATCTAATAAGACATACATAAAACAATTAGGCAAAACACATATAGGCTGTTCATCTACTTTATCACGTGATGTCTGACCACCTCATGTTTCATGTTCTAAGAAGCTAGTGATCCACCTTTAAACATGACTGAGCCTCTTTCATTTCATTAAAACTTGTGTGTGACAAATATATGTCAAAATCAATTTTTTTGATTTATATGTATTTTTTTTTTTAAATCACGCATGGAAATGTACATAAAAAAATTGTTGCATCGATAATCTGTTTAGAATCGAATTGTTGGCCTCTGAATCGGGATCGAATCGTGAGGTGCCAAGAGATTCCCACCCCTAGAAAGAAGACAGGCCTGGAAAATAACTGTCTTAAAACTGCTAAAATTAAAAAAAAAAAAAAATTAAAAAAAGCCAATATTACGTCGGCTGGATCATTCAAGAGGCAACTGCGACTACATTTTTTGTACAGCCCTATTTCTGATACCGTGGCGGCAGATATTTTTCATATTTGTTAACTTTTCAAAAGAAACAGTTTGCACATCCAACAATTCTTGCGTGAAGTTGTGTTGTAAAGTTTCACCGACTTTTACAAAATAGGAGACTCCCGCACTCTGCATCACCAGTCCTTTGAAGAAACTAACGTTTCGGTCCCTTTGGACCTTCGTCAAGACTATGTTCTTCATTTTATTAGTTAGAAATGATTAAAAAAAACAATCTTTCCAGACTTCCAAACTTCTTCATATTATCGTCAAAAGAATAATAAACAGGAATAAATAACATTTGATAGCATTGAGCTGGGTTTGAAAACATTTGTTTTCTGTATTTATTCATATGCATGTATTTTATTATAATAATGATGTGTTTTAGGCCTGCATATTATGTTATTAATAATAATATAATTACATATTATATGATTATAATAACATGATATGAATTTAACATTTAGTTGGGTTGTGGACGTTTTTTAACTGAAGTATGGGACAGGCTTGGTGTGTGTGTGTGTGTGTGTGTGTGTGTGTGTGTGTGTGTGTCTCTCTGTCTGTGTGTGTGTGTGTGTGTGTGTGTGTGTGTGTGTGTGTGTGTGTGTCTGTGTGTGTGTGTGTGTGTGTGTGTGTGTGTGTGTGTCTGTCTATCTGTCTTCTGTCTGTCTGTGTCTCTGTGTGTGTGTGTGTGTGTGTGTGTGTGTGTGTGTGTGTGTGTGTGTGTGTGTGTCTGTGTGTGTGTGTGTGTGTGTGTGTGTGTGTGTGTGTGTGTGTGTGTGTGTGTGTGTGTGTGTGTGTCTGTCTATCTGTCTTCTGTCTGTCTGTGTCTCTGTGTGTGTGTGTGTGTGTGTCTGTGTGTGTGTGTGTCTCTGTGTGTGTGTGTGTGTGTGTGTGTGTGTGTGTCTGTGTGTGTGTGTGTGTGTGTGTGTCTGTGTGTGTGTGTGTGTGTGTGTGTGTGTGTGTGTGTCTGTCTGTGTGTGTGTGTGTGTGTGTGTGTGTCTGTGTGTGTGTGTGTGTGTGTGTGTGTGTGTGTGTGTGTGTGTGTGTGTGTGTGTGTGTGTGTGTGTGTGTGTGTCTCTGTCTGTGTGTGTGTCTGTGTCTGTGTGTGTGTGTGTGTGTGTGTGTGTGTGTGTGTGTGTGTCTCTCTGTCTGTCTGTCTGTGTGTGTGTGTGTGTGTGTGTGTGTGTGTGTGTGTGTGTGTCTCTCTGTCTGTCTGTGTGTGTGTGTGTGACAGTTACAGCTGTTAACAGCTATAAAAAAAAAAAACACTGTCTTGTCTCCCTCACAGTCACGGACACAGGGCTGACAGGTAACCTCTCAGTTTTTGTTTTCTGCCGCCACCTTCCTTCCTGCCCTCCGCCCTGCATGGCTGAGCACACACACACACACACACACACACACACTCTGACTAACTTCCAAAAAAGTACCCTGCAGGGTCTCCTCTTATTTAAGCCGAACACTGCACATTTTTTAAAGCAACAAACTGCTGCTTCCCATAAACAAAAACTCTCTGATCACTGGAGTCATTAGAATCTGTAGGACCCAAAGTGGGGAGATGGCTCTCAAAATGTTGAATAAAAACTGCGTTTAGTTATGGTTGTTTCTTAGGATGAGGCTTGTGATACTCCATATTTTTCTAATTGGCAATAAATCTCATGAAAAGACCAAAGACCAGCAGTGAATACTGTGTGTATCACAGCCTGATATGTGTTATACTGTTGCACTGTAGAGCTGCAAAGATTAATCGATTATTTGTCAACTATTAAATTATTCGCCAACTATTTTGATAATCGGTTCGAGTTCTCTGATGCCAGCTTGTTAAATGTGAATATCTTCTAGTTTCTTCTCTCCTCTGTGACGTAAACTGAATATCTTTGAGTTGGGGACAAAACAAGACATTTGAGGACGTCTTTTTGGGAAACACTGATCCACATTTTTTTTCACCATTTTCTGACATTTTATAGACCAAACAACTAATCCATTAACGGAGAAAATAATCAACAGATTAATCGACAATGAAAATAACCGTTAGTTGCAGCCCTGTTGATGGCTGACATGTTCCTTCGTCATCATGAACACACAGTGTCACTAGAGCACCAAAATGTGGATTCATCCGCCGCCGAAAATAGTCCCCAACAAACACATTTCCTCCTGTTTGTATGATTAAAAACTACGGTGAGCAGCTGTTTTCGGACCTTTCTGATGAAATCATGTATTTGTGTATTTAAAGATTTACCATCTTCAGTATTAAGTACAGTCATGTGAACAAATTAGGACACACATGCTAAAGTTGACTAAAAAGAGGAATAAAAAATCATCTTTAGGAAATTAATCTTAATGCCTTAATTTAAAAAAATGAGGAAAAATCCAATCTTTAAGGACACCAATTTTCTTTGTGAATGAATAATGTATCGTAAATAAATAAATAAATGTTCTTCCTTGAAATACAGGGGGCATAAGTGAGTACACCCCTATGTTAAATTCCCATAGAGGCAGACAGATTTTTATTTTTAAAGGCCAGTTATTTCATGGATCCAGGATACTTTGCATCCTGATAAAGTTCCCTTGGCCTTTGGAATTAAAATACCCCCCCATCATCACATCCCCTTCACCATATCTAGAGACTGGCATGGTTTTATTTCAGTTAACCTAATAGCTGGTTTGATTTGCATTAAGAGATGATTTTATGGAAAGTACCCCATGTCAATCTCTAGGTATGGTGAAGGGGATGTGATGATGTGGGGGTATTTTAATTCCAAAGTTTATTTGTGTAGCACCTTTCACAGATAAAAATCGCAAAGTGCTTCACAATAAAATGTAATACAATACAACAAATTAAAATACAAGAACATTTAAATACAAATAGAAACATAAGAAACAACCATAAAAAAAAACTTTGACTAACTAAAAGCCTGCTTGAAAGTTGCTTTTTAAAAGATTCGACAGAATTCACACAGCGTAGAGAGGGAGGCAAGTCATTCCCCTGCCTAGGAGCCACTGCTGGGAATGATCGATCCCCTCTAGTTTTAAAATGAGTGCGGGGAACCACTAATAGCCTCTGACCTAATGACCTCAGACTCTGGGTGGGAGTATGAAGCTGAATCAAGTCAGAGATGTAGGGAGGAACTTGAACGTGCAGGGCTCTAAAAGCAGTTACACACCGGGCTGATAATCGGCCGTTGGACAGTGACTCGAGTCTGTTCGGTGTGTTCCGTGCCATCGTCCGTCGGAGGAGCTGTCGGCCTTCATTTTGACCTGACATGTTCAGTCGGAGACAGGGCAGTTGGGACTCACCCGGAAATGGCAAGCGGGATGAGTGTGACTAGAGTCTCTCAAAATCTGACGAAAATCTTTTAAACTGACCTTTGTCGATCTGAAATGAAGACAGATTCATCAACTGCACGGCCTATTTCTCTCTTAAAATGTTTTCAGAAACACGTTTCGGTGAACTATCTTAGAACAATATGAGATCGTAATCTGAATGAGTCGCCAGTAATGGCCGTTCGAAAAATCCAAAATCCGGAAGCAGCAGCCAGATCCATGTGACGCGTTCGTCCAATCAGCTGCCAGTTTTAATTTTTTGGGCGACAATACAGATTAGCGCCGCCTGCTGTTATGGAGACGTATTACGTCTCGTCTCTTTGGTGTGTTCTGAGGAACTTTTTTGACCAACTCGGGGAGACTGATCAGTCCAACTGCCTTTTCTGCCAACGGTCGGCCGTCTGGTTGGTCTGTAACTGCCTTAAAAGTAAGGACCAGGATTTTAAATTGAATTCTATACTGGACTGGTAGTCAGTGAATTGCTGCTAAAACAGGCGTGATGTGTGCTCTTTTGTTAATGAGTTAAAAGCCTCGCAGCAGAGTTCTGAACAGCCTGGAGACGGTTAAGCTCCTTCTTACTCAAACAGGTGAAAAGGCTGTTACAGTAATCTAAGCGAGAGGAAATGAAAGCATGAGTGATCATCTCCAACTCGCCCAGTAGGACTTGAGGCTGACGGACACAGACATGTCGTTGGTTTGAGTCTTTATATGGGTTTTGTTGACAATGACAAAAATACAAAAGAACAGCTGGCGTACATTGTAATAAATCAAATCCTAAAGGTGTTTGAAGAGTGTAAAGTCCAGCTGTCGGTCCAGTGAGGAGCAGACAGGTCAGACTAGAGCTGCACGATATGAGGAAAATATCTAATTGCGATATGATTCACGATATTGGGAGAATCATAATTGATTTATCATTATTCTCACTTTCATTGAATATTGATTAGCGTGATTTTTGCGAGGATCTGTACCAAACAAAGATTTTTTTTCTTTAGTCTGATAGGATTTGTAGGCCGGGACGTCTCTGCAGCAGCAGAATACTTAACTCAGGATGCTTTGACACATACGTTGCCTTTAACAAATATTTGGCCCCCCTTGAGATTTGAATATTGCACTAGTCCAGGGGTGTCAAACATACGGCCCTTGGGCCAGAACCGGCCCGCCAAAGGTCCAATCAGGCCCACTGGATGACTTTGCAAATTGCAGAGAAGTAATTCATTCCAAATCCAAATTCACCACTTTAATCTCAGAGAATATCCTTGTTCTTTTTCCTTATATTTATGACTTTAATCTTAGAAATTCAGTTCAGAGTTTTTTCTCTGAACATAACCCCTCGCTCCCGGGTCCGTAACATCATTATTAATTTTTCCTACAACGGACGTAGAACGCTGTCGTTGCAGAAGCAACTTGCGGTTGCCAACATCAAGCTGACAGAAACTCTAGCACTAGTCCATATTGCGATTTCAATAAACTTGATTAATTGTGCAGCCCTGGGTCAGAGTGGACTCCCATCATGCTGCTTGTGTCTCAGCGGATCCTCCTCATGGCTTTTGCCTGCAGTTTTGACTCCGTGTTATCCATGTGTTTGCATTTTCCCTCCTTCAGCTGAAACACTTTATTTTTGCTGTATGTGATGACGCTGCTTCTCCTCGATATGGCACACCCTGCACTAAACCTTCCATCCTGCTTTTCTTATTGTAAAACAGTTATATTGTACATAATTGTTGGTTTGATTGGTTATCGTGTATTTTGAAGTCATTGTTTATTCCCTTTTATGTTTATGTAACAAGGCAAATTCCCCGTAAGGGTTGTTTATTTGGCAATTAAAGGTGCTGTAGGTAGGATTGTGAAGATCCAGGACTTGGTCAAAAAATTTGAACATCGACAACTTCTCAGTCCCTCCCCCCTTTTCCGTCTTAGTCCAAAACGGTCTCCTAAGCCCCTCCCCCCACAAGGGAGAAGAAATGTGTGTGCATGAGCAGTGATTGACACGCAGTTAGACACCCCGGCCCTGATTGGTGCATCTGAACAGGGAGCGGTGGATTTTTGTAAATCTCACTACAGGCTGTAGATGGAGCCAGAGGAGCTGGATTTATTTTAAATGACCTGCTTCATGTAGTTCTACTGGAACATAGGGTCAGTTTCAGCAAATATGACAGAAAGTTAGTTTTATAAGTCTTACCTACTGCACCTTTAATCCGATTCTGATCGGATTTGGATTCTGAAATATGTGTTTAAATAATTTATATTAAAAAAATGTCTCCATGTCTTTATTCTCCGTGTCTCCCTCAGGACGGATGGCAGACGCTGGTCTCTGGCCTCGTTGCCTTCCTCTGGCTATGGCACCAACACTCCCAGCTCCACTGTCTCGGTAAATATCTCTACTCTGCTGTATGTGTCTGCATTTAAAAAACAATACTATCTATCTACTAACTATCTGCTGCATCCAAGGTTACTATAGTTTTAAATTTGTAGTAGTTTTTATTTTTTATTTTATTTCAGTTTTGACTTTTCAATTTCATTTAAAGTGCTCTAAGCGATGTCATGCGTTTCTTTAGGCTACAACATTTTTTGTCACATACAGGAAACATCTCCTCACTATCCGCCAGCTGCCTGTCCCCTGAACACACTGTAAAAAACATCTCCTCACTATCTGCTAGCTGCCTGTCCCCTGAACACACTGTAAAAAACGCTGTCTCTGTAGACAGCCCAGGCTCCATAAACAGCAACAAAAACAAACTGCACCAACCTGCACCACCAAACATAACAAACAGTCTTCCAGCCAATAACCGACAAGAAGGATTTGGGGGTGGGGGTTGGGGGGGTTAGTGCGCGGAAGAACGGAAGGGACGGGATGAGGAGGCGGGAGGGGCGAGCTCGTTTTGTTTGAAAATACTTCGAACGTCAACAACGTCACGTAACGTCACCCAACATCGCTTAGAGCACCTTTAAGTGAGTTGTCAGTGCGTTTGCTAGTTTTAGTTTAGTTTGAGTGTGTTTTTGTCAAGGCCAGGTGTAATGTCTCAGAAGTACAGTATGTACCTATATGCTGTACATATATATGTATTTACATACAAAAATACATGGTTGGAGAACTGTGGGCATGGCCATGATGTGTAATGTTCAACCTTAGCTAATTTAGTGGCTGATGTGCAGTTACTGCGGCGCAGCGCCATCTCCTGCAATGTCAATGTCAACCCTGTTCAGTTTCTGTAAAAAAAAACTAATGATTGACATTCATTTTTATTCTATTTTTACTACTTTTTTAACCTCGCAATATAGTTTCAGTTTAGTTTTTTTAAAATGTAGTTTCAGTTTTCTAAAAATATTTTCTGCTGTTTATTTTTGTTTGAGTTTACTATAATAACTCTTGCTACATCTGACTTCACTGCAAAAGCAACAAGCCAACAGATCCTCCCTCAGCTGATACAGTCCCTCGTTCTCTCCCTTCTCCCCGATGCCCTCAAGTGTACTTCTGCTTCCCGCTCTGTTTCTCCTCTCTTTCCTTCCTCCATTCCCAGGGACATATCATCACTCCCTCAGGTCTAATCCGTCTCCTTCACCTTCTGCTGTTGCTCCATCTCCCACCTTCTTAATACCCCGGCGTGCGGCTTCTCTGTGCCTGCCGCCTGCAGAATGAGGCCCAGCATGCATCAAAGGCAGCGAGCCGAGTTAGCCGACTGTGCGAGCTCTTAACATGTAGACCCAGACTGCTAGCATGCCTGCTAGCTCCCTGTTTGTACCGAGTGGGAAAATAAATGACTTGTTAGATGAAAAGGACTTCTCACAGTGCCCAGTAATGATTGGTTTGCAGGGCTAAAAACATCTAGACATGTAGGTTAACCTAAATGAAATATAGTCCTTAACCCTCCTGATGTCCTCAGGGTCAAATTTGACCCATTTTCAAAAAGTTTCGAAATCATAAATTTGGGTTTCCTTCAACCAAATTGTCAAAAAAATAAATAACGTGGGTGGTTCCATACGGCGCCCTTCACAAGTTAAATAACTGATCAGTTCACTATTTTCATTGAATTTGGGTGTTTTATTTAATTTTATAGCATTTGAAGAAAAATTTATTAAAGAACACTGAAAAAAAAGTGACAGGAATGTAGGGGGAAAAAAACAACAAAAACGTCCAAAACAAACGCAGAAAAAATCGACAAAGACATTGGAAAAAGTGAAAAAGACCTTCGGGAAAAGTGAGAAAACGTCAAAAAGTGACAAAAAAAATGTCGGAGAAGGATTCAAAAACGTGGTCAAAACAAAAACCAAAATGTCCAATTTGATACAGGTCATGTAAACAGCATATTCCATGTGGATATTCCGAATAAGGCCTTTTTTTAAAAGTAGCATTTTCCGATTAAGACGTGCGATATGTCGGTATTATTCGGGTTTCAGGAAAATACTTTGAACAAGTATACAGCGCATTGAGACAGTGTGTTTCAATCAGGGTTTTTACTGCAGTTTGTGACAGTTTACGGCCTCTTGCCTGTTTAGGGCTCACGGTCAGCTCTGTGCGTTGCTATGGTTGTTGGACACAAAGCAACCAGCCGACAGTTTGCAGGGCTGCGGGAGAGATGGCGCAGTGGATATGACACATGCCTTTGGTTTTGGAGACGCGGGTTCGATTCCCACTGCGATACATCAACCAATGTGTCCCTGAGCAAGACACTTAACCCCTAGTTGCTCCAGAGGCGTGAGACCTCTGACATATATAGCTATTGTAAGTCGCTTTGGATAAAAGCGTCAGCTAAATGACATGTAATGTAATGTAAAGTAAGATGCACGGGCCAGAAGAGAAGAAGAACACAGCTACTTTTAAACATGATCAAAGACTTGATTATCAACAGGTTTTTGGATATGCACAAACATCTCAGCGCCGTCCTTTTCAAGAAGCTGGTCGAAGGAATGAAAGAGAGACGCTGTGTTCGCACGCTCCAACAAGTCCGCCACCGCTGGTTAACTTTGAAAAAGTCCTATCTTGCACGGCTGCATGTAAACGGGAATATTAGTGGAATATTCATTTTCATTATCCGTGTAAACAGCTTAGACGGAATATCGTCTATTTTTCCAAATAAGGTGAGCTCCTGTATGCAACAAAGATGAATCAAAGATGAGAGTCACGCTGACTCCCATCATCTCATCACGCCAGCACGCATTAAGGGACACGTGAGGAGGCACCGTTATCACATCTCTCTCACTTTGTGGCGTGATCTGAAAATCAGTGATTAGATTTTAGTCTCCAGTCGCTCAGAACAGCGTGAAGAGATGACCACAGCGAGGAAAAAGACATTCCAATGAAAACAGGAGATGCATCGTTTCTTTTTTTTTTCTTTTTTTTTTAATTGCATTTCACTAGAAATTCCAGATGAAAGTTCGTTCTGCAGTTAAGCACAGCTTTCTATGCCCACCCAACCCCCACCCTCCACCCCATGGCGCAGTGATGCTCAAAGCAAACGCATACGCGCACACACACACACACACACACACACACACACACACACACACACACACACAGGGTTCATAATTAAGTTTTTTGTCCACAAACCGAATGTCTAGTGAATGTTCAAATGTGACCAGCCACTCAATAGGTTCCTATTGTTTTTTTTGGCTGGTGAGTGAAGCAAATCTACCAGCTGGTAGATGGTGCTAATTTTGGACCCTGCAAACACACAAAAAAGGATATATATATTATATTATATATATATATATATACACACACACACACACACACACATACATAAACATACCATACACACATACACCTGCACATACATGTTCTATTTTAAGATATTTACTCCTCCTTCCTCACCTGTACCTAACTCCACTGTCCTCCCCCGTCCTCACCTGTACCTAACTCCCCTGTTCTCCCCCGGCCTGGACTAGCCCTAGCGTTAGCCGTTAGCTCTGGCCTGACCCCGCAGTAGCTCCAGCGCTGGTTGTAATCTGTGCTCCCTCTGTGCTCCTCCTCTCACAGTCCTCCTGTTCATCTCAGGAGAAGCTGCACCAGCTGCCCTTCCAGCCCACTCCAGACGAGCTGCACTTCCTCACCAAACACTTCAGCTCCGAGAGCATCACAGACGAGGAGGGACGCCGCTCCCCCGCCATGAGACCGCGCTCCCGCAGCCTCAGGTAGGAGCGCTGGCAGAAGTTTACACTCCCAAAAGGATTAATCATATATACATTGTATTGATTCATCCAAAAAACAAATCCAAAAAAACCTATTCTGCATCTATAAGTTCAGTCAATTTAGTTGGATTTGCACTCCAATAATTTCTAGTTATAATACGGTAATGTTTGTTTTAATTTTGACGTATTTCACCCCTCATGTTTGTAAATGGGGTGGAACGTTAGAGAGACTACATAACACAATGCAGTCCACTTCAACACCACGGCAAATAATATCTCTGACCAATGGGCCAAACTAAATTGAACATTATTATCTTCATAAAGGTAGAACAGTTGTATTTGACTGTAACAAACTGGGCTTGTATTTTACTAACTTTAGTTTTATCACGGCTGAATGTGAAAACTTGACCTGGAGTGAGTTTTGGTAACACTTTACTTGAAGGTATCTACATAAGAGTGACATGACACTGTCATGAACACATGAATCCTAACTCTAACCCTAACCCTAACTTGTCATGACAAAAACCGAATTACACTTACTGACAGAAGCATTATGTCATAAACGTTTGACTTGTTTATAATGTTTATGACACGTCCATGACAGTGTCATGTCACTCTTATGTAGATACCTTCAAGTGAAGTGTTACGTGAGTTTCTTCTGGAACAAAAATGAGCAACGTTAGCCTGGGTTGTGTGAGTTTGTGTGCCAGTCTCCAGAAAAGGTCAGACTCGTCCCGCAGACGTGTCCGTGGCGGGTCGGAGCGAGAAGAAACTCCTCACTCTTTATATATACGTATATATCAGTGGCATTCACCTGTCCACCTTTTATTCTCACCGTTCATCTCCAGCTCAAATGTCTTCTGTCTTTATCTTCTTTTGTGATTCTCCATCCGCGTGTGTATGTCCTCCTCCTTCTCTATCTCTCTCTTCACCCACCCTTTGTGTCTCACCTCCAGTTCTTGTCTCAGCAGCTTTATCTCTGCTTCTTTACGGGCAGATATTGAATTCTTTCATCCTCTGAGATGAAAGAAGACCGACCAGGTTGCATGGTGTGTATCTGATTAGAGTCCCACTGAGTTTGCTGACTGATTTCAGGCTCTGCGTGTGTGTTTGTGCGTGTGTGCGTGCGTGTGCGTGCATGTGCGTGTGCGGAGAAGTGCCATCTCATATAATCCAACCTCACCCCGTGTCCTCATATAACTTCTCTTCCTCTGAAATGAAATCATAAAGAAGTAACAAGATGGATTTTTCATACAGAAAGAGTAAAAACATAGAAAATGCAATGTTCGTAAATGTTTTTTTTATCAGAAATGTTACAAAAGTTGATGAAAACTCAAATTCTGCAATAACAGTGTAGGCATGGGCCGATGTGAGATTCTGACCATATGATAACCTTGATATATCACGGTTTCACTGTTTCACAATTACAGCTTTAAAATGCATTATTTTGAAACACACTGCACGCTGGCAGGTAGACAGATTTCTAAACTGCACTTTCTGTCCTTGAAGACTCATAAAAACTAGCCTGACGTGGTCATACTCAGATTCTAGTCAGAATATGAGTCTGATGCTGCTCCATTGGGCTGGGATTATGGGGGCGTGTTTCAACCGAACCGGGAAAGAAAATGCCTCTGCACTCCATTGGATAGACCTACAACCAATCAGAGCAACGGAGTATGTGACGTATGTTGATAAATTCAACTTTTGCCGAATCCCGTAGGAAGGACGGCAAAAACATCTTTCCGATCGACAGATGCCGTGATCGCGGTTCTCTGTTCCTCTTTTAAAATGAATGCGCTGTTGATATCTTCTATAACAGACGCGATGGTGGAATCTACACATGTCAGTTCTCCTGCGGCAGCCATCTTTGTTGTAAACAAATTCAACCCAAGCGCTCTCTGGTGATGTGGTTGATTATGTTACTGTTGATCATCTGTCCATCATCGTATAAAGCCCGCCCTGACAATTTGATTGGTCCAAACTGCTCTGGTTCGAGCACAGTTGCTCCACAACGGATCAAGTCCAGACCGAACTTCCCGACCTCAAATGTTGTGGGCGGGGCTAAGTTCGGCTGGCATCCAGGCTATCAATAAAACAGAAACCCGTGACTTTTTTCTCTTCTAGGATCAGACCTTTAGGGGGGCTCAGCCCCTAATGAAATCTGCGTGTATATGGTGACGCAAAAGTGTGTGAAATTGGATGTAGTATGCACACCAGGTGGCTAGGTGGTAGTGTGAAGCACTGACACACAACACCAGCAAGTCCACGCGCGTGCGTAGAACCTTCCTTCTACTTCTCTCCCTAGTAGCGCCAAACCAAAACAGTCCTGCCAGTCAAAATATAAATACCGAATTTCTTCAGCAGTAACCTGTACCTGGAGAGACATCATATCCACACCAGAAATACGCTATCTGTAAAACCAAGTAGGCAGGCTGTGGATACCCAACGGCGGAGTGGCCATGGGCCTATATTTTGATTTATCTAACCAAATATGGGGTGGGTCGCCAGCCACCACAACAATACATAACACAGCAGATCTGAGCAGACTTTTGCGGTTTTTACCCTTTAGTCTACCCTTTAATTTCCACTCTGGAGGGTGGTTTCACGTTTTTGCATATTTAAACCCCAAAAACGGCATCGTCATCTAAACGAAAGGCACATCTGATAAAATATTTTGTCGTTTTCACCCGCGAGCGTTGTCGTGTACACAGGGCCTACGTTTCTGTTAACCCTTTCCTTGACTGGGTTACAGGTACATATCATCGGCGACAGACACACAGGATGTTAAACCTGTTTCAAGCCTTTTGAACCTGTAATTGCCCCAGAAAGGGTCTAATATCGCCAATGAACCGCGGACCTCATACCTTGAAACTGGTAACCGGCCCATGCCTATTACCGAGATGAAGTAGACTGTGAACAAGTTAACACATACATGGAGGTGACTTTGAAAAGTGTTTTTCGGCTGCAGCCAGCAGTTACACACCCCCCACACCCCCCTCATGTGCCAGGGTGGATGAGCCTGACATCATATTACTCCGCCAGCAGTGAGTGTCATTAAAAAGCTCTTAGCGAGCCGTCCGCAGACTGTCTGCAAGTGCAGATAAATAACCAACAGAAGGGGTAGGCTGAGGATTAGGGGGCCGGGTTCTATTAACCAGTTTACTTTTGGATCCAGTTCCAAGTTGATAAAATGCCCAAATGAAGAGACTAGTGTGAGGAAAGTGTAGCAGAATGTGAAGAGGACGTGGGGAATGAGACAGACAATATGGAACAGAGGGAGATGAAGTGAGTGACTGAGTGGAAAGAAGAAGAAGAAGAAGAAGAAGATGATGATGATGATGATGATGATGATGATGATGATGATTGGACCCAGGGGTGTCTGTGTATGAGGGAGAGTGAACAAATGAAATTGAGCCGCAGAGCACAATTATATGCTAATTTTACGACTCTGCCGTGAGTGATGGCAGCCACCCTTTTTTTTTTTTTTAATCATCATTTAACACTTTCTCTGTTCGTCTTCTAATCTTTTATTCTTCCCCTCTCAGCACATTCATGTCATGTTTAGTTTCTGAAGTATATCTATCTGCTCTGTCCACCATCCACTCTTCCATACATTGGGAAACGAGCAAACCACCTCCATCCATCATTTCATGTGCAACCGCTACAGGCTGCAGTCGCTGCACCCCATTGACTTTCTGTCTGGAAAATCACCTGCTCTATTCCATCATACATATCAGTACTCATGTAATAATACAAAACTAGAAAATCACCTGCTCTATTCCATCATACATATCAGTACTCATGTAATAATACAAAACTAGAAAATCACCTGCTCTATTCCAGCATACATATCAGTACTATAATAATACAAAACTGTCTCTTTTTCCATGTGGTGTCAGAGTAAGCAAACGCATTTTAAAAAATCTCCAAAATACCACAGAATCCAGGATGTACTCATGAACCATTTGTACATATAATGAGGCGAAGTCCACCCCCTTCCGGTGGACCTCATGGGACCTTATTTCGGAAAAAATATGAACGGTAGTGAACGGGGAGAGGCAAATTATTTTTTGATCCCGTTTGAATTGAGCCATGGATTACAAATATGATGTTCGTCAATTTAAAAGATAATTTTTCAACCGAAGAAAGTCTCAGTTAGCCGTAGGTTTGTCACATGACCACTTAGTTTAGTGTGAAACCGCTCAGTGAACTACATCTCTCATCTCACACAATTTACGTCACCTAGCTTGATGCTCAACTTGCTCGCTAGCTAGCTTGCTTAGCTCTGTTCCACAACACACACATGATGTGTTTTATCCAGTGAAGTGTTTTCAGCAGATAAGCAAAAGAACAAGCAAGATCCACTGCTTATTAGAGTAACGTTACATCCCCGGTATGATACACACAGACATCGTAGCTTCAGCGAGACGTCATCCATGCAAAATGTGTAGTCTTTCTAATTACTAGTGCTGTCAAACGATTAAAATATTTAATCGCGATTAATCGCATTAATGGCATAGTTAACTCGCAATTAATGAGTTAAAAATGAATTAAAAGCGTTAGTAGTTGTTGCAACAGCATGTGAAAAAAACTACAAAGTTTGATAGGCCAAAAAGAACGGTAATCTCGCGATAAAAAAATTGACGCCGTTAAAATGGGTTTGCATTAACGCCGTTAATAACGCGTTTAACTGACAGCACTACTAATTACGTATTTTCACAGTCGTATACTTACAATTATTTAACAATAAACTGAGACTTTGTTGACTTGTGAAATTATCTATTAAACTGATGAACATTATATGTGTAGTAATTCATGGCTCAATTCAAACAGGATCAAAAACTAATTTGTCTTTCCCCATTCACTACCGTTCATATTTTTTTCGAAAGATAGGTCCCATGGACCGGAAGTAGAAGGGCGTTACTTCGGCTCTCTATAGCTACGAAAATGAACATTGACTGCTGCTGTATTAGAGCACTGTGGGCCGCGTAGAGAGGAGGTCGGGGTGGATGTTTTGGGTCGTGAAACCCAGCGGGGGAGCAGAGTTCACTTCCTGTTTTCAAGGCAAGGCAGCTTTATTTGTATAGCACATTTCAACAACAGGGCAATTCAAAGTGCTTTACATAAAACGTTAAAGAGCAGTTAAAAAATATGAAGATAGGAAATAGAGATTATAGGATGCCAGTGTGTGACAATGTATAAGCCGTTGCTCTATACATGTAATCCTTGCCGTTCCCAGAACAGGCCAGTCCCACTGGACTTACTTTTTAATTCTCATGATATGCTTACATAGATTGTCATACAGTTCCAATTTTCAACAATGTAACTTCAATGACAATTAAAAATATCAAAACATAAAATATGACAATAAAAGTTACAGTGCAGTATAAGAAGTGAACAATTATTTAAAGAAAGGCAGCGTCAAAAAGAAAAACACACACACACACACACACACACACACACACACACACACACACACACTTCTCATCCCCATTCTGCCCGGTTCTCTGTCACGGTCAATTAGGCCTCTCATTTCCCAAGTTGCCCGCCTCAGTAGTGAAGCATCAATGTTATTTTCTCTCTTTCTCTCACACGCAGACCCCCCCCCCCCACACCTCTCTCTCCCCACCCGCCTCACCGCCACCATCTGATTCGCTGTCTCGTCTGATTTACTTCAGTTACCCTCTCTACCAATGAGCTTGTTTGCATTTTGAGTGCCCTTTGTCGCATGTGACATCACCACTTAGCTAGGGGAGAAAAAAAGCCTTTCCAATGTTTTAATTATCCAATTTTATGAAACACCCTCGGGTTTAAATTGAATCTTATATTCTGTTTCATCAATATTTCCTTTCTTTCGCACACTTTTTGAACTATTTGCCCCACGCCCCCCCACAACGTCCTCCAAGACTGTCGTTCCCCAGGTCGTTCCTCAAAATAATGACACAGACATTTTTCGCCGGGATTGCCGCAAGGCCGTTTTTATTTCCCATTACAGTAGAAATATAGCCGTGTTCAAATTAGCCTTTGTCTGGCTTCCTCGTGTTATTCATCCCGGGGATTTCTCTTCGACGTCCGCTGCAGCGCGCTCTGAACGGGAGCTTTATTGTAATAAAAAGGCTCAAATCCACGAGGAATAACACGGAGGAGGAGGAGAAGACGTTCTCTGAAAATTAAAGAATGTACATAACAGCCTCTGGCACTGAATCCATCTCTGTCAAGGCTAACCTTTAATTACTGAGCCCCGTGGCAGAGCCGGCTCTCCGCGCTCCTCATAGATTTTCCTTTTTTTTTAAACACGAACATGAAGGAAGAGTTTCAAAGTTGAGCGTGCTAGAACTGAGAGGATTTACATGCAACAATAACGTGTGTGTGTGTGTGTGTGTGTGTGTGTGTGTGCGCGTGTGCGCACAGTTAGGGTGTGCTTTGTTTAAAGGGTCAGTTCACCCAAATTATAAAAACATACCTTTTAAATAAATGCTCTTTTAACAGAAGTAGACTCATTTAATGCAGTTTTCATTCCCTTATTAAATCTAAATCCTTCTGCTGTGCTCTTCTTTCCAGCAGTGTTGGGTTAGCTACGCAACACTTCCTGTGGGTTTCTGCTTCCTGTGAGTTTCTGCTTGGGGACAATACAGTTGAAGTTGTAAAGTAAGTCCAAGCTGAAGAGGTTTCTACTAATCAGTGCTCTATTCACTGATTAGTAGAAACCTCTTCAGCTTGGACTTCCTTTACAACTTCAACTGTACTGTATTGTCCCCAAGCAGAAACTCACACACACTTAAACATAGGATACATAAAACACAGTATAAAAATATATATAATGTAGAATAATACATTTGTGAATCTTGAATATTTGAATGCTGTATTCACCACAAACTAAATTCTAAATCCTGTATTTGGGTGGAGGCAGACATCTCAGAAACACATTACACGTGTGTGTGTGTGTGTGTGTGTGTGTGTGTGTGTGTGTGTGTGTGTTGGACGTAATGATAAACTGCCTCCGTGAGGTTTCGCTCGTATGTCACATTCAGGCTGCTCTCATTCCTATTAAACTGGTAATTGGACTTTGAGCTGCCGATGGATGACTCAAAGCATTACCTCATCGCACAGGTCGTGCGTGCGTGCGTGCGTGCATGCGCGTGTGTGTGTGTGTGTGTGTGTGTGTGTACCGATGACTCATACTAACAAAGACATCTGGAGCCCCAAATTCTTTGACCTCACCTACCTTCCTCTCACTCAGTCTCTCTCTGGGAGTGTTCTATAAAATACTATTGGTTATATGTTTTTATATTTTGTTCTATTAATTTAGTTTGGTTAGTTCTTTATTTTGATTCATATTGTTTTTATATTGTATTTTTGCGTGTAAAATATTACTTTGTCTTAGTCGTTTGATTTTAGGTCACCAATCCACCATAAAGTCTTATTGACTGGTGCGTAGTGCCGACAATATTCAACCCTTTATTAACGATGTTTCGTTCCTAAATCAAGTAACATTTTGTGAGTAAAGAATGTTCAGGTTATTAACAGGAAAGGGTTATTTGTTCCTTTAAAGCAAGAATAAAATATGGAAGTTGTGATATAATCCTACTAGTACATTTCCCTTTTGTTTAGTACGTTTCTAGATATGAATGTCTGTATCTTGTGCAACAAGACAGAACAGAAAATAAATCTTGATCATTAAAAGAAATCTGCTGACATGGGGAGATTGGCAGATAAAAAAAATAAAATAAAAAACTAGATTTGGAAACAAAATACTCTATTAAAATGGAGATTATTTCCATGTGTAGCAAACACTAAAATTGCAGTTGCAATATTTAGAAGGAAATGTTTACAGTCATAAATGGATGGAATGAATAATTCAGCAGGCTAACAAAGCCTAAAATTGCCTGGAATGAAATTTATCTCCCATCTCACACGCACACACACACACACACACACACACACACACAGCCTGACACCTGTCTTCATCCCCTATTCTCCTGAAAGTGAGACTTGGAAAGGTCAAGGATATTGCTGCTGTCTCTATTTTGTCTTATTGTAGACGGACGGACGGGGATGAGTCCCAGGAGGGAGAAGATGGAGTCCGTTGTGTGAAAGACAGATGAAGAGTAGAGAATGAAGGAGACGTCACTGTCAGTCTGTCAGGTCCCGAAAACCCCCCTGAGAACTGACGGACACTCGCTGCAGTGAGGACAGCCTCGGTTTATCACTGACAGCTACACACACACACACACACACACACACACACACACACTGTGTCCGAGGTCCGCCGGTCTCCCGAGGCGTTACCTTTGTGCCGCTCTGTGTGTGTGCAGCCATGCGAGTCCAGAGGTTATCATGGTCTCCAGTTTACACCGCTGAAGACACACATATGATGAAGACCCCGAGGTCTCGTTAGTGTGTGTGTGTGTGTGTGTGTGTGTGTGTGTGAGAGAGAGACCACCGTCCGGCATTTTTATTCCCCTGTGCTCGTGTGACCTGAACGATCCTGCATGTCACATGCAGTCTGGTTAGTGGTTTCTGCAGCTCAGGGACAAGCAGCACTCCCTGTAGGAGAAGAAAGAAGATCACCCAGGAGTTACCTTTCAGAAAAACTAGTGCTTTTCTGACTCAAATGTCATGATATTAAATGAGAGGCACACATTGTGCTGTGATTCTTGAGTTTCGAACCTTTGAAATAACCCCAAATATAGATACTTATACCATGGTCTGTTGTTCTGCAGAGAGTTTTTTCTTTCTATCATCATCTTGTTAGCCCTGATCTATTTGTTCAAACCATCTATATGTGCCAAGATGTCACCCCGTTCATTAAAAAAAAAAAGTTGCTCATTCACTCAATTTCTGCCGTAGAGCATTACTCCTAAATTCCACCAGGCGCGCCTCTGCTGTGTGCCGCGACGCAGCGCGTTTCTGAAGTGTCCCTGAAGCAGCCAGGTGTGATTTTGACGGAGCTACGGGGCATTCAAAAGCCAGGCAGGAAGTGGAGGGCTAGAGCATCAATTTTCTTAGATTTGAATTAGACTCCCAGTCATACATCACATCACTACATTATTTCAGCAACTAAAACACAGCCACCAATCTTTGATCCGTGCCTTTCATAACTGGACTTAATGGAAGAAACCATTTAATTATGTACACTAGAGCTGAAGATCTTTGCCCCGTCGGGTTCGGTCTTAATTTCTATCATTTTACACGGGCTCGGGCCGGGGTCCGGGTTGCACGGTAAATGAGCTGTCAGGTGATGCGTTTCGATTAGCGCGAAAATGGATGCTGAGGAGGTGAAACGGAGACTGGCCTCTGGAGGACTTATTTTATTTCTTTGTTCCAACTTCCAAGTGGCCTATAGCCTCCGTTAGTCATGAATGAATTATGTTAAAAAATGTATAAATGACTCATTATTTACCAAAGGCAAAAGAGCTGTGGGTGTGCGCACATTTGAATTATGTCGGGCTGTAAACGGGTTCGGGCTTTTAAAAAGCTGTCAATCAAAATGTACTTGTGACTGACAACTGAGTGTCTCCACTCACCTGTGTTTGTCTGTTTTTTTTAATTCCAGCCCCGGGCGTTCGCCTATCTCCTTCGACCATGAGATCGTGATGATGAACCATGTGTACAAGGAGAGGTTTCCCAAGGTTGGTACGGCAGAGACACACTTCCTGTACAGAACACAGTCACTGTGGGTGAAACCGAGAAGGACCAGGAACACACAACAAAAACCTGAAAACAAGTCACTGGAAAAAAGTTTAGTTTCCCTTAATTATGTGTTCTGAAAGTTTGAGTCCAAAACCAAGTTGTAATAAGAATTTCATGTGTGTTTATCGACTGTTAAAAAGCTACAGCAATTAGACTTGCTTAACCAGAAAACATGAACGTAAAGGCTCTGACACACCAACCCGAAGGCCGACCGTCGGCAGAAAAGGCAGTCGGACCGATCAGTCGGCTCCCCGAGGTCCAAAAAGTGCCTCGGAACACACCGAATCGACGCCGACTTGAGCGACGTAATACGTCTCCATAACAGCAGGCGGCGCTAATCTGTATTGTCACCCAAAAAAATGAAAACCGGAAATGGCGGAACATCTCTCTAGACCTAGTAAACACGGAGCACGCTGTCGTTTCATTACTCGCTGAACGGAAGAAAATACGATGGCTAGTAATAAGAAGATACTGGCGTTGTCGGCTCCGGTTTTCTCGTGCACTGATTCGCTAATCGAGGGCTAGCACTCCGCCAATCAGATTGGTCATTGAGTCCGACTGCCCACCTGCCGCTTCAACAAGTCAAATCGGCCAAAATGAACGCCAACAGTTCCTCCGACTGACGACGGCACACCGAACAGACTCGAGTCACCGACCTCGCCAGACTGTCCAACGGCCGATTATCCGGTTGGTGTGTCAGCGCCTTAAAGGTCTAGAAGAGGAATTAGTCTATAACTGATGAAATGGTCTCAGATTTCAATCTTTTATGATGAGTTTTTGATTTTGATTCAATTTAATCATGTGTCTGTGTGAATACGGTATTATGACTGGATGCTTATAGTATCATAATATGGTGCATGGAATATTTTCTCATGTGTTTCACATATTTCTTTTTTGTTTATAAATTAAGCATTTAGTTAGAAGAGATTCACTGTAATATATGACATCATCCTGTGCACATGCAGTTTTTGGTCTGTAGGTCTGGTATGTGTGTACCTCTACTGTGACTCATCTTCTCCCCCCCTCCCCCTCAGGCGACGGCTCAAATGGAGGAGCGTCTGGCGGAGCTGCTCAGCTCCTCGGCCCCGGATAAGGTCTGCCCGCTGGCAGACGGGGTCCTGAGCTTCGTGCACCACCAGCTGATAGAGCTGTCCCGAGACTGCCTGGAGAAAAGCCGAGGGGACCAGATCACCTCGCGCTACTTCTACGAGCTCCAGGAGAACCTGGAGAAGCTGCTGCAAGACGTAAGTCCAGCAACAGCTCGTTCCCATTCACTGCCCGGCAAACACACGCTCGAGCAAGCAAAGAGCCTGAGAAGAAAGACAAACTGAACTCCTCAAGATGGAATATTGGAGGAGAGAAGAAGATATTATTTTATTGAAAACTCAATAGAGGCGTAAACACATTTTCAACTCTTGTTGTTCATTCGATAATTTAACCCCAAAAACTGAAACATCTATATTTTTACATTTGTCCTCACTTTACCAGTTTCAAAGATAGAGAACCGTCTTCAATTATAACTACCTTCTCTTAATTAAAAAAAAAAAAAAAATGAAGATCGACAGGAAGGCTGTTTCCAAGCTTTTTAAATATACAAGATCTGGAAATTTCAAGATTCTGGCACTTGATGAAGACATCATGACTATGGCAGCCTCCCAGTCCCGCTCGGTTAACCGCGGAACAACTCATGGCGTGACGCGCTCCTTCGCTCACTCATCATCGTTGCAATCGTCGGTCTGTGTGAGGTCACACGAAGGCACGAAGACGGAGGCCCAGATGCAAACACGTAAAGCTCCCTCGGCTCTCCCACATTCCTTCACACACACACACACACACACACTTGCTCTGTTTACGACTGACCGTTACAACTCTGATTCGCTAATGGCAGCTTGGCGTGATGGGACCGTGAAGGGACAGTTTTTGTGTATTTCTGTGCGCGTGAACACCAAAATATATTTACATGTGTGTGTGGCGGTGGTGACATCTCTATTAGCTCAGTTTTCCAGAGCCGGCGGGGGGGCATTATGGCTCCCACCGGACTCATATTGACCTTCTGTTCTACTGGGACACACACTCACACAAACTATCTCTCCCTCATAGACACACACACACACACACACATATTTGCAGGCGAGCACACACACACACACACATATACACACATCTCCCCGATTTTAATTTCACACTCCAGCAGTCACCGGGGGCTGACAGATGACTCTCCCAGACAAACAGGAGGGTGAAGGAGGTGCAATCGCAGGTTTTTTTTGTTTTGTTTTTTTGGGATGGGCGGGGATTGAAGGGGACTCCTCTGCTTCTCATTGGCCGGCCGGCTCACGGGGAGGGAGGTTGGATGTACTGTACGTGCATGCAGCCTGTTCGAATGCTTTTGGAGGGTGTGAGGAACTGGATTTGGAGCACATCTGGAGAAGACGCCGAAGCTGCAATGCGGGCTAAATGATGACATCATCAATTAGGCGGCGTTAGGCTGTTTTTGGGGTGGGGGGTTTGGCGGTTGGCCAAGTGCGGCAGCAGGTGGACCAGACCTACACAGCATAGTAGAGGATGGAGGACGTGAGCAGGTGGACAGAGGTGTGAAAACAGCCTCCCCGCCTGCATCTTTTATGGAAATAATTCCTGGTTTTGTGGTTTTGGTTTTTTGGCGGAAGCATGTCTGGCGTCTCGTGGCAGAGGAGGCGGGAGGAGGAGGAGGTGCTGGAGGATGTGCTGAGGAGGAGCAAGTGGAAGGTGTTCGCTCACAGCAGGGAGGAGGAGGAGGAGGAGGAGGAGGAGGAGGAGGAGGCAGACTTTACAGTTGAGTCCATTTCGGTTTGATTCGGTCAAGCTTTATCGGAACGTCGAAACTTGTTTACACTGATGATGACAAAGACGATGAGTCTTCGTAGCTTCTCTGTAGTTTCACTCAGACGTCATTTAATGCTGTTAAATAAATAGCGAGAGTATATCAACTCAATATAACTTTGAAATCACTCTCAGCTCCGCTTTGGTTCTGCTTTAGGTGGTTTTAAACAATGCCTCTGGAGCTGCTTTCTTTGTTTTTAGTGCATTGTAACTTCCTGTCACACTCAGGCAACATAGTAGTGATATACACAACAAGTCCTTGGAATTGTTGTTTAATTAATAATTACAAAAACAGCTTTTTGTTGCTTGTTTTGAAAGACGTGTGACCGCTTCTTTTGAATATAATCCAAAAAGATAATTGAGCGTGTTCCAGAGGTCAATGACAAATACATTAAATATTAAATCTTCTCGTCATCAGTCAACTGCTGTGGGTGTTTTCATCTGCAGCATGTTAATAATTCAGACTTTTAAATGAGCCATGAAGTCATTTTTACTGGTGGTATGACAGCGGGATGTATTGTATTCTGATGAATTATTTTGGATCAGTTAATAATGAATACGTAAAGGGACTAGAATATACTTAAAGCTTGTACTTTACGCGTGTGGTATACACATTTATGTTTCATTAAGTGCCTTTTAGATGTTCCTCTTTGGGACATTTAGGACTGATGAATGGTGCCTTCACTGCTCGGCTGACTGAGTTTACTCGGACAACTTTGAGGACTGTTGGACACCCAGATGTCGTCGGCTCAGCCCTTCTGTAGCTGGACAGTGATCTAAACTTGGTCTTAAATGCTGGTGGTGAGCAGGTTAAAGGGTCCATTCACCCAAATCACAAACAACTCATTTGCTCACCTTCCACTCGTAATATCCGACCATTAAGTCACTTTTGGTTTCATGCTGGGCGGTAATATGGATATAGGGTTTTCCCTCCCATGTGAGCATCAAAACTAACTAAATGACCATCAGATTCTTAGATATACTCCGATCTAATGATTGTAGTTTGGTCTCCAATTGGACTTCTTTAGCACGTTTTGGTTTTAGGCTTTCTGAGTGTTACATATTTACCATCTGCTCTAGCTTTTCCAACGTTTGAGACAAAGCTATGGTGATAGTAGCGCTCTAAAGCAGTGGTTCTCAAACCTTTTTTTCAATAATGTAATACTGTACCCCTTTTGAATTTTTTTAAAAGCCAAGTACCTCCTGACCAGCACAAAACATTTTGGGTAGAAAACAAAAGTCTATATAAAGAGGAACAATACAGCGCGGGCAGTGATAGATTTACTAAACAACAAACTTGTAACTGAGAAACACTTAAATGCTACATTTCAAATGTTTAGAATCCATCAATAAACCCATTTATTATTACAGCATAATTATTTGAGGAATTGTGCATGACATATTTTTAAACTAACATTTTGCAAAGATCTCACGTACCCCCTGCAGTACTCCAAAGCACCCCTAGGAAGGGAAAGCAGAAACACTGCTCTAAAGGATGTGAAATTGATGATTATTTCTATTTAAGAATATCTCATTTAGTGAGTGAGGACCCCTAAACCCATCGGCCAAAAATGCGCACCTAAGTCTTTGACAAACCCAGGAAAAACACTGTATATATTATAAACTATCATTTATTAGGGTTTACGTCACTTTGTACTGAATCCTGACATTGATATGTGTGACGTGGTAAGTTTTCTGAAACCTCAATTGAACAGCCATTTATAGAAAATAAGTCTGATTTGATTTTAAAGGAACATTTTGGTATAAACAGTGAAGGAAAAAGCCTTGAAATATCAATAATCTTACGGTAAATATCTTCACATACAGCCAGGGTTGGCTTCATTTCCCCCGGTTTTAAAATATCAGTCTGCCTCCCAAATCCAGTGGAAGTGAACCCAATTTCTTTCATGGAGTTGACAGGAATCTACTTGTCTTTCTAGAAACAGTGTCAATGATTTGGGTGACCTGACCCTTTAACTGCAACGACTCCCGATTAGTTGATCGACAACTATCTTGATAATCGATTAATCGGTTGGATTTTTCATGAGAGAGAAAAAGGTCAACATTTTCTGATTCCAGCTTGTTAAATGTGAATACGTTCTAGTCTCTTCTCTCCTCTGTGACAGTAAACTCAATATCTTTGAGTTGGGGACAAAACGAGACATTTGAGGACGTCTTGTTGGGCTTTTGGGGAACACTGATCCACAGGGGTGCACGATCCAGAAAATGTCACGATTCGATTCAATGTCGATTTTTAGGCTCAAGATTCGATTCAAAATCGATTTTCGATTCAAAAACGATTCTCGATTTTAAAAAAACGATTCGCAGTATGTAGATGTAGTTACTTTTTCATGTGATTGAAAAAAAAATTGATTTTTGGAATTCTGTGAATCGATTTTGGATCGGTAGAGCTTGAATCGCGACGCGAATGTGAATCGATTTTTTTTTTGCACACCCCTACTGATCCACATTTTTCACCATTTTCTGACATTTTACAGACCGAACAACTAATCAAGGAATCAAAACAATAATCAACAGATTTAAAATAATCGTTCGTTGTAGCCCTGAATGAAATCATCCTTCCTTCTGTCTGAATGTAGTTTTCGTCGGTGCACTCCTTCTGAGCTTGACTTGTCTCAAGTCCTTTGTCCTGCTTGTGCATCCATTCCTTTATTCATCCATCCGTTCCATCCCTCCTCGTGTCGTGACCCCATTACAGAGCTCGCGGGAGGCCGACTCACCTCTCCTCCTTCTATCCTCCGCATCCGCTTTCATCTTTTATCTCTCCTCCACCTTTACCCTTATCTCCTTCGCCCTCTTCTCTCTCTCTTTCTTTTTTCGCCTCTCTTCCTCACCCTCATCCGTCTTCGTCACGGGGGCTCTTAGAGACCTGCCGGGCGGTCACCATGGCAACCTGCATCCAGGCCACGCTCTGCTGGAACCCCTGGGAAGACCCTGTTAGTCCCCCGCAGGTCACCCGAGGGCAGAGGGGGAAAAAGGGCAGAGTGCTAACTCAGCTCTGGCGATCGCTCACTCTGAACCTTGAGCGTGTTCGTCAGGGCCCAACGTACAGCTGCTCACATCTGGCTTTAATTGGCTCTCAGCTGGACTCAGGTGGCAACATCACCTGCTTGGAGAAAGTGATGGGGCGACACAAACGGTGACGTCACCTCCCGTCCCGTTCTTTTTCTAAGGGAACGAGCTGCCACGTGATGCTTGATCTCCTGGAATTTGGCATGTTTTTACTCTTATTTAACCAGGAGTAAAAACTCATTGAAATTGTTTTTATTGAAAGCGTCTCTAAAAGTATCTCGGAAAAAAATATAACTCAAACATATGAAAATGTTGCCCGAAAAGCCAGAAGCAATAACAAATTAAACGGAACTATATCGAATGTGAAATGAAGTTACTTGCGTACAGACTTCCTTTTCTCTAAACGATGCAGGGGAAGCTTTTTCCAAACAACGTTTTATGTAAACACATTGAATTTTAATATTTTCCATGTACGGCGACAGAATATGTTTGTGACAAACTAAAATCCACAGGTTATATCATCATTATTAAACATCATATACAGGTAACACATGCATACAAGCTGTTAAAGCCCATCTTCTACACTGTGTACCCACCAGGGAATCTCTTCCACATTACACATGCAGAGTAAATATAGTTAGTCTGTCTCACACACACACACACACACACACTCTGACTGGTTTATTAGCCGCCGCACAGTGGGAGACGTCCCTCTGCTGTCCATTACTCAATGATCACTGGCCTGTACAGTCACCTCTCACACACACACACACACACACACACACATTCAGTCTCCTTCACGCTTACATATACACACCCTAATACTTATTTAGGTTGCACATACAGTATATAGACACCCCCTCCCCCTCTCCAGGTTTCATTACAGTTATAAATTATTCAGGAGGGGGTCAGGGCCCCCGAGCCTCCGGGAGACGGCTCTGTTAAACAAACTGCAACGAGCTGCCAATGCTTTGTTAATGAGCCTCCTCTCTGTTAGCCTCTCTGACACATACAGTACAGTACATACATTATACAGTACATACATGCATACATACATACATACATCATTTCTTGTTGCATTCACACACACGCAAGCATGCACACACACACATTACCCCCCTGAGAATGAAACATGTTTTACAGTGGGTGGTTTGTAATTGTTACAGCTTCCACTTTACACACACACACACACACACACACACACACACACGCACACACATTAACACACACTTCACTTCCACCCCATTTCTTCCCGGGGATCAGTGTTTGCTCCAGATGCATTTCCAGTCAGTTCCAGTGGATTGCTGGGTAAATTGCTCTGTCTCCACACTGCCAGACATTTCACGCTGGATATCAGGGAGCGAGGCGGAGGTCATTCTGATTTTGATTACCTCCCAGGTGGCGCCGTCCGTGTGTCCTCAAACTGTCCTGCTTTATTTGGGAAGGACGAATACAATGCAGGGGACATTCGCTGCACAGCCTTCAAGATCTCGTCATGATGATAAAGTATCCAAAGTATGATGAAAAACAATGAATACATATTATTGTGAGCGACAGAACCTCATTTAGGACGTTCGTGCTGAGTGAAAATCTCTCTCTAAAGAATTCTAACATTTGAAAGGAAACAATGTCACAACATGTCTTTTTTTTTTCTCATGCTAAGCTAACTCTTGCTCCCGTTGTCTTTGTGTGTCCAGGCTCACGAGCGCTCAGAGAGCGTGGAGGTTACCTTCGTCACACAACTCGTCAGGAAGCTGATGATCATCATCGCCCGGCCGGCGCGCCTGCTGGAGTGTCTGGTGAGAGAAACAGCGACTGGCTGACTGACTGATTATGGTCATTTTGTTCATACACACACAGCTAATCTGGAAGTGTGGAGTTAGAACGAAATGAGCAACCAGACCTCTGCTGCAAAGTACTATTTGATGCGGTCGTCCACGGCAGGCGTAATACGGGGCAAGCATCGACGTCCGTGGTGTGATGAGGTTGATCCAACATTGCAAAGTGTTATAATATATTATTTTTGTTATTATAAATATTTTTTCTGATTTTTTTCCTTTCTTAAATTTGTGACTTTAGATTTTTTTTTAGATTGCAAATGAGTTGTTAAAACAAAGGAGCAGATGAAAGTGTTTGTGCTTGTTACATACCTAAGACTTCACCCAGTCACCACAAGTGGCCAAATCAGTTTGTCACAATGGGTATTGTAATGCTTTTTCACCAGTTCTAGCCCACTTTGTACAACTTAAAAAAAAAAGTGTAAACAAAGTATAAACACGAAAATACATTCTACTGAGATATTATTGTAGCTTAACTTGTGTTGAATACAAAAAAAGTCAAGGTGCTAAAATACTGCTTAAATTTGATCAAATCAGAATCAGTTTTATTGGCCAAGTATACTTCAGGGTCCATACGTTTTGAAAAAACCTGGAAAAGTTATGGAGTTTGAAAAACGCAAATTCCAGGCCTGGAAAGGTTTTGGAAAATTAAAAAGATCCAGAAAGTTTTGGAAAAGTCATGGATTTTTTAACACAGCATAATAATATGTGATTAATTTACGAATCCCACTATGAACCACATCAATTGTTAATTGTTAAACCTCTGAGGGTAAACTTTAACACAGATTTTTATTCTTATTGTATAATGTCGACTGACATTTTCAGGAATACATAGTCATGGAAATTTGCCAAAAAGTCATGGAAAGGTATTGGTTAAAATACGTATGAACCCTGATACTTACATACACAAAGAATTTGACTTTGGTTGTTGTTAACTCTCTATACAGAGACAAATAGGAATAGAGACACATACTGTACAATATAGACCACAATATACATATAGGCACATATCAACATAATATACAAAAATATAAATATACAAAAATACAAATAAGACATAATATCAAGACAAGTACACATGGAGTGGGATGTAAAGTGCAAAAAGTAATAGTGCAAAGTAGTGTGCAAGATGCATATTGGAATGATAAGTATGTAATGTGTAGAGAAGTGGGTGAGTGGCCAAAGTGGGGATGACCCCACTTATCCACAGTTCAGTAGAGTGATGGCAGCGGGGAAGAAGCTGTTCTTATGTCTGGTTGTTTTTGTGCGCAGGGATCTGTAGCGCCTGCCAGAGGGGAGGAGGTTAAAGAGAGTGTGTGCAGGATGTGTGGGGGTCTTTGGTGATGTTCTCTGCCCGCTTCCTGGTCCTGGAGGGAGGGCAGGGAGGCACCAATGATTTTTTTTTCAGCTGTCCGAATTGTGTGTTGTAGTCTGCGTTTGTCCTGTTTTGTGGCTGCCCCTAAATTGACAACAATATCAGAGAATGACAACATCATCTATGTCTGAAAAAATCCTCAGACCCCAGAGGAGTTGCAGAGAATTTCGAAGTTTCTCGCAAATTTCGGACTTTAAAATCTCAGAGAATGTTCAATTTTTCTACTCTTAAATTTGTGACTTTAATCTTGGTAAGGAGTTTTTACCAAGATTTTTCCGGCTCCGTAATTTATTTATTTTTACTCACTAATAATTGCCCTAATACGCAGTCATACACAGGAGGCACATACTGTAACACACACAACACATGCAAATAAGTCTTATGTCAGACATACATGTTGCTTTGATCATGTGTCATATTAACAGAGACTAGTTTTGCATTTTAATCACACTACTGCTCTGTGGCGTAAATTAGAGTCTGCTTGAAAAATATAACTCAGCATTAACTGGAATAGCTTTTTCATATTGTACAGCTCGACTCCACGCGTGGTTAATATACAATTTAGAGCTTCCTGCGCCCCCCGCCATGAAATGATTCAACCACAGCAGTTCATTTATGGACTTCCTCTGGGAATTTTACAACCGGCCTAACGCACACACACTCATTAACACCTCTCAGCTGGAGCGGCAGGGTTTTACATGTTGCATGTATTGCGGAGGCGCTTTGTCCGTCCTCCGCACAGAGCGCCTTCTCCGTCAGTTTGGGTTGAGATTGTGCACAGCCGGGGTCAAACCGCGAGGAGGGAGAAAGTGAAGAGGGGAGAATAGATAAAAGACTGAGTCCAGAGAAAAAAACAAGTGTTGAAGACCGAGGGCTAATTGGAGGGGCAGTGGAGGGTGGGGGGGGGGGACATCGGCAGTTTTGATTAATCACATGCAGCTGAAAATGTGACACCATAGAGGATGGGTTTTTACAAATGGAAGCACACAGATAGAGCGGGGGGCAGGGAGGGTGTGTTTACATGGATTTGTGTGGGTGTGTGTGTGGGTGTGGGTGTGTTGCAACAGCAGTGGTCTATACGTCTTTGTCAGAGGACACAGGAGTGCGAGAACATGTTGTTTCACATTGTCTATCCGCTCATCGCCCTTCACTCTGCTGCTGATGCAGAGGCCAGCGTTTATCGTCCAATCAGAAGGCCGGTTTACTGTTGGGCTAGTTGTTGTTGTTGTCGTCTTGGAGGTTGGCTGCAGTCAGGACCATTCGGCTCAAATCCGAGACCGAATGTTAAAGCATTTCAGACCAAAACTGACTAAAACTTTGAAGACCACATTTTGAATCACTTTGATTTTATTGTGATGAGAAAAGGGAATTGCCAGTTAAAAAGTTAAAAAGTAGCTCTGCTTGCTCTCAAACAGTGACTGCAATTGACCCCAACTTATTATTAGAAAAGAAAATGACTCTCTACTTTTAACATCTTGGAGCTTCAGGGGATGAATGTTTAAAATATAGTAAATATTTATTGTTCTGCCATTTTACAAACTTAAATGTTGGCCTTTTCCTTTTCCCCTTGTCCCTCCTCCCTCTCTCCCTTCGCTCCATCCCTCCTCCTTCCCTCCTTCCTCCCTCCTTCCCTCCTTCCTCCCTCCTGTCTCCCTCCCCTGCAGGAGTTTGATCCCGAGGAGTTCTACCATTTGTTGGAAGCAGCAGAGGGCCATGCCAAAGAGGGCCAGGGCATCAAGAGCGACATCCCCCGATACATCATCAGCCAGCTGGGCCTCACCAGGGACCCCCTGGAGGGTAACGCCATCTCACTCTCCACATTTCGTTTTTGTTGGCGTACAAGTTTATTCACTAGGATAAACCCGTCGACATCAACCATCTCGCTTTCGATGGGCTCCTCCTAACATACGATACAAAATAGAGCCAGACCAATTTATCAGCGGGACGATATATTCGGCCGATATTAGGCATTTTCCAAACTATTTATAATGGCCAATAAATTAATATATATATATATAATTATTATTATTTTATTTTTTATTTTTTTATATTCATTCATAAGAATCATTTATAATGACAAATAAAGTGTTGGCGTTGCATAGTTTGTCCACCAGAGGGCGCTCTACAATGTCACTGTTGGCAAACACTCAGAACTTTAATATATTTTGATGTTCTGTTGTGACAAAAAAACAAACTATTATATACAAACAAAAATTATCATATTATTTTGAGGACTCTTAACTAACTACAAATAACTAATGTTAGGGAAATCTGTTTATGTTTTGTTACGCGTTTCTGGATTTTCTGGCCACAAAACGTTTTTCTTCATCATTTGTCTTAATATCTCATGTTCTTCAGAGTGAATTTTCTGTTGCCATCAAGACGTCGCTATATGCCTTTAAAACTAATCGCCACTCTAATTCTTTTATCCCTTATTTTAATTATTATTTATCTACTCTCTAGGGTGTAGGTCTATGTGTTGGCTTGTGTGCTGTTATGTACATGTATGTGTGTGTTGTCTGTAATGCTCTTAAGTTATTGCCCCTTGTGGGTTTAATAAAGTTGTTGAATTGAATTCCTCATGTCTGTCTGTAGAAATGGCCCAGCTGAGCAGTTATGACAGCGGAAACCCAGAAACCCCAGAGACAGATGACTCAGTCGATGTAAGTACATAATCATATCATTCAACATTTACTAGGTGTTATGTCTGTCAGCATGAAGTTGATAAAACACTCTGCAAGAGGACATTATGTAAGATTGACTTTCTCTTTAAAGAGTAACTTTGTTGGTTTTTAAACCTGGATGTTTTGTGTCCAGTATTTAGCAAGACCGCTGCCCGAAACAAGCTGCAATGTAAGGTTAATGGGAATTTCGCACCTTCGATTTCCATCCACTAAAAGTTCTGTTTTTGCCACTGACAGACTCAGATTGTTATTCTAAGTGTCTGACAACATTATGGAGAGGATCCCTACTGACATAGACCTTTTTGTTAAAGAGTAAGATCCTCTTTGTTTAACATAAACTTTGAAAAATCACCATCACCAAACACGCCAGACTCCATTTAGATAAACAGTTATTTTATCATCGTAAAACACACTTCATTTAAAGACGCCAGAAGCAATATAAAACTATCAAAAGCCGTCTTGGTTTGTCTTTCTGCTGTTCCAACAGTCACCACTCTGTTTTGGTTGAAATAAACACATAATTCATAGCCTGACATCGTCATACTCAGATTCAGAATAGTCAGTCAGAATCTGGGTCTGATGCTGCTCCATTGGGCTGTGATTATGGGGCGTGTTTCAACCGAACCAGGAAAGAAAATGCCTCTGCACTCAATTGGATAGACCTACAACCAATCATAATTCAACCCAAGTGCTCTTTGGTGACGTGGTTGATTACATTACTGTTGATCATCTGTCCATCATTGTATAAAGCCCGCCCTGACAATTTGATTGGTCCGAACTGCTCTGGTTCGAGCATAGTTGATCCACAACGGATCAAGTCCAGACCGAACTTCCCGACCTCAAATGTTGTGGGCGGGGCTAAGTTCGGTTGGCATCCAGGCTACTTAATTCACCCATTTACATGTAAAAATATACTGGCTCTATAGACGCTAAAAGGACTGATTATTTACATGGAGTCTGGTGTGTTTGGCGATGACGATTTTGGGGTCTGTTTCATGTCAAACAAAAAGGATCTTAATTCTTCTAACAGAAAGGTCTATCTCTGTAGGGATCCTTTCCATAATGTTATCAGACACAATAATAATCTGAGCCTGTCAGTGGCAAAAACAGAACTTTTAGTGGACGCTGACTGACGGTGAACATTTGCCTATTATGATTACATTGCAGCCCGGGTTGGCGGCTGCCAGTTACAGCGCTTTCGTTTAATACCGGACCCATTTCAAAGGTTTTTGTTGACATTAGTCACTTACACAGCAATGCATGGGGAAATAGAGTCCAGCTTAAAAAAAACAAACAATAATACCCTTTAATTAACATTCATTTTTATTTTTTTTGGAAATGTGAACAACCAAAAAGGAAGAGTTTTAGTCAGTGCATAAACACATGATTGATTGTCAACATGCTCATGTATCTCTGGTGTGTTTCAGGGCCGAGGCACCACTGTCCCCGCAGCTCCTCCACAGCCTAAAACCAAAGCACCTCGAGAGGAAGACTTTGAAAACATCAAGCTGATCAGTAACGGAGCCTACGGGTCAGACAGCGTGACGATTTTAGAATATTATCGGTGCTTCATAAAACAGCACCTCAACAGTTTAACCCTTGTGTTATCCTCCCGGGTCAAAATTAACACTTTTTTCGACACGGTCGCTTTTCTTCCATGTTTTGCTTACTTTTCAATGTTTTTGGCACTTATTTCAATGTTTGGATGGCACTTTTTTTTTCTCCATTACCATCAGTATATTCACCACTAGAACCAACTTATTTACACTAGTTTTACACTTATTTTTTTGAATTATCTAATTTTTGTGTTAGAAAAAAGCAGAAATTCTGAATGATTTTGACTAATAGTTAAGATCAGAGGAATGAAGGTGATGGATAATCACAGATCTGTCAAAGTTTAGTCAGGATAATGCTATAAGATTATATATAACACCCAGAATTCAATGCAAGTAGAGATCAGATCCTTAATTTTACTTGTGAAGAGCATGTTATGAAACCATCCATGTTATTTTGGGGCAATTTGGTTGAATGTCTGATATAGAAACTTTGAAAACGGGTCAAATTGGACCCGAGGATAACAGGAGGGTTAAGTGAAGATATCAAAGTGAGTGATACGTGAGCTATGTGTTACGACTGAAACCTCCGACTGTCTGTCTGTCTCTCCCTGCGCAGCGCTGTGTTCCTGGTGCGTCACAAGGAGACCCGGCAGCGTTTCGCCATGAAGAAGATCAACAAGCAGAACCTTATCCTGAGGAACCAGATCCAGCAGGCCTTCGTGGAGCGAGACATCCTGACGTTCGCCGAGAACCCGTTTGTCGTCTCCATGTTCTGCTCCTTCGAGACCAGGCGACACCTCTGCATGGTGATGGAGTACGTGGAGGGTAAGATAGATGTCATGTTATAGTCGTAGTTTATTGTTACCGGTAGTAGTTGTTTAGTGTTTAACGTGCTGCGTGTCCTCCGCAGGCGGGGACTGCGCCACGCTGCTGAAGCACATCGGAGCTCTGCCAGTCGATATGGCTCAGATGTACTTTGCAGAGACCGTCCTCGCATTAGAGTATCTACACAATTATGGCATCGTACACAGAGACCTCAAACCTGACAAGTAAGACACACGCACACACACACACACACACACACACACACACACACACACACACACACTTAAATACATACCATTATTTTATATCTACCACATTAATCAAATTAAAAGGGTTATAGTTATCTATGTTTACAAATACAAGGTTTAAGAATTTTATTGTACCTTGTATGTCCAAGGCGGTTGCTTTTCAGGAAATTGAAAAAGGGTTTCCTTGGGGTCTCTAAAAAGTATAACATCTACATTTTAGGTCTTAAAAAGTCTTAAATTCGCTGAAGTATTGTGTTCCAGGTCATAAATGATTTTAAGCAGGTCTTAAAGCTATAGTGCGTAGCTTCTGCCGCCCCCATGAGGAATTCTGAGTAACGGCAACAAAACTGTCGGCGCGTCCACATGACACAAGCCTTCCATGACTATGCACCTCAACACCCCCACCCACCCACCCACCCATTATACTGAGCAATTTCCCTTCGACAAAGTCAGACGAAATCGCCTCGTCAGTTTGTAAAACCTCTCCGTCACCTTTTCCATCAGACAGATGGAAAGGGTGACCAATAGCATTTATATATATATATATAAAAAAGAAATTAAAGTGTCAAAATATGGAGTTAGGGTTTCAAGGTTTCTGCCCGACAGCGAGAATATTAAGGCAAGGCAACTTTATTTGTATAGCACATTTCAGCAACAGGGCAATTCAAAGTGCTTTACATGAAAACGATTAAAATACAAGAATACAAGTTACAATGCAGTATAAGAAATTAAACATTAAAGAGCAGTTCAAAACAGAAATATAAAAGCAGATAAAATACGAGATTTTATGGTGCTAGAATGGGACAATGTATAAGCCGTTGCTCTATACACGTAATCCACCCGCAGTCCTTGCTGTTCCCAGAACGGGCCGGTCCCACCGGTCTTACTTTTTAATTTCTCTTTATATGCTTATATAGTTTTCCATACAGTTTCAAAAATACAACTTCAGTATAAGAAATGAACAGTTATTTAAAGAAAGGCAACATCAAAAAGAAAGGTCTTCAGCCTTGATTTAAAAGAACTGAGAGTTGCGGCAGACCTGCAGTTTTCTGGGAGTTTGTTCCAGATATGTGGAGCGTAAAAACTGAACGCTGCTTCCCCCTGTTTAGTTCTGACTCTGGGGACAACAAGCAGACCTGTCCCAGACGACCTGAGAGGTCTGGGTGGGTCATAGTGTAGCAGCAGATCAGAAATGTATTTTGGACCTAAACCGTATTTTGAAATCAATTCTTTGATGCACTGGAAGCCAGTGTGAAGACTTCAGAACTGGAGTGATGTGATCCACTTTCTTGGTCTTAGTGAGGACTCGAGCAGCAGTGTTCTGAATCAGCTGCAGCTGTCTGATTGATTGATTGATTGATTGATTGATTAAGGATGAATGCAGAAGACAAATTTAGTTTCTCTGTGTATGCTTAGAAATGACAATGAAGGCACCTTTAACCATTTCTTTATATTCTCTCCTGCAGTCTTCTCATCACTTCCATGGGACACATTAAGCTCACAGACTTCGGTCTCTCAAAGATCGGTTTGATGAGTTTGACCACAAACCTTTACGAGGGACACATAGAGAAAGACACCAGAGAGTTCCTCGATAAACAGGTACCAGCTCACGTCTTTCTCTCCTTCTTTTTGTCCTATTTGGGGCCCAAAATGATGACGTTTGCAACAACTTATCGAATAGTTTTGTGTCATTTTGCAATAAAAGTGATAATTCAAATTGAGTGCAACATTAATTGTAATCAATCAATTATACTTTGTTGTCCCATTTGGAGGGAACTTTTCTTCGACTCCGACACTGACAACTTTAGCTGCACTTACAGTAAAGCTCCATAAACAGAAACAATAAAAACAACAATCCACATGTAAACATATACCATTTGATTTTTTTTTTACCACAGTAAATCAAAGCCACAGGCCGCATGAATTGGACACTACATAAACCATATACCGTGACACTATTGCACAAACCATACGGCCTCAAGAAGCATTATTATTACTTAAAGGGATGGTGTGGAGTAATTTCACCCTAATTAATGGAGGAGAATCGGAGAGCTTGCTAGCTAGCTAGTAGCGGTAGCAGCAGAGAGTAGAAACCATCAGGCAAGTGTTATTTAAATAAACTCCTGCTTAGGGCTGGGCGATATGGAGAAAATCAAATATCATGATATTTTTTACCAACTACCTCGATATCGATACCGCAACGATATTGTAGTGTTGACTATTGGTGCTTTCACAAAATATTTACACAATGAGATTTTTGATAAATAATCATCAGTAATGTGGATATAATGACTAAGTGGGTAAAGGCAAATTATATAACAGTTACAACAGTCTGGTAAGTTCAGAAAATGACATCACTTTACTGTAATGCAGCCTTTAAAACCAGGAAAAGACACTTATGCCATATTACAATATTACGATATCCAAAATCTAAGACGATATCTAGTCTCATATCACAATATCGATATAATATTGATATATTGCCCAGCTCTACTCCTGCTGTACTTACAAACTTTCCAATGCCTCGTTTTATGAGTACTGAACCTATTTGTACTACTGTAGAAGTTTGGTACCGTTCCGGGCATTATTAGTGGGGTAATTTACGAGATACACAGTTGGTTCCATTAGCACCTGCACTAAGCCGTTCGGCTAATGTGCCTAATGTTCGACCAAGGGAAAAAAGCTTCGGGGGGGGGGGGGGGGGTTTGGCTCGAGGTCATGGTGCAAAGGACCCTAGGGTGAAATTACTCCGAACCATCCCTTTAACATTTTGATTGTTGTGGCCACAAATGAGTTTTTAAACCGGTGAAGACTGCTCATAGATTGGCTGAATGAAGAGGTTTTCAGTCCTCCCCATTACCTTCATGGCAGCTGTTTAAAGAAGTTACTGATAATTGTAAAATGTCCATAGGCATTTAATGTAGCTGCTAGCCTGTGCAGCTCTGGAACCTTTTTCCCCCTGCTATGATTGTGTAAAATTGGACGGCATTCTTTTCATTCTTTTTGCAGAAAGATTGCGAGATCATATGAATATCGTGGGGATTGGTTGAATTGGCAACCTATTGTTTTTCAAGTCCTGAGTTGATTTTCTGTGCGTTGATGCCTCTTCAGGTGTGCGGCACTCCAGAGTACATCGCCCCAGAGGTGATCCTGCGTCAGGGCTACGGGAAGCCGGTGGACTGGTGGGCCATGGGAGTCATCCTGTACGAGTTCCTGGTGGGCTGCGCTCCTTTCTTCGGAGACACGCCAGAGGAGCTGTTTGGTCAGGTCATCAGTGGTGAGTAGCAACGGGACATTTTTGTGTTTAGCCTTTTTTGCAATCAATTCAGACCACACATGTCAAACTCAAGGCCCACGGGCCAAATCCGGCCCCTTGCAAATTTTGTATCCGGCCCCCATATCAATTTAGATTCACAATACATTTCAGCCCGTCTAGTTTTTGTCACTCCTTACTAAGTTTTTGGGCCTTTTTTCAGCACATTTGCAGTTTTTGGCATTTTCTTCAACATTCTTGTCTACTATATGAGACCTACAATAATACAGTCAAAGATATTTGACTTTTTCGATGACATAAAAGCAATTAACTCGACATGTCTGGCCCTGGATGTGATCATCATTTTCCATGGTGGCCCTTAGGGAACCTGAGTTTGACACCCATGGTTTAGACTTTTTACTTAGTAGCATCGTTGTAGAGCAACACCAGTAGAGCCACCAAGGGCCGGTCACGCAGGAGTTTATAACAACCAAAAATAAGAGAGAATTCAATGGAATAAAAAAGAGAATGTAAACCATGGCTAAATTAACCTAAATAAGATCTAATTCATTATAAACCAAAAGAAAAGTAGCTGTTATATTAGCTGTGTGGCACATAGATTGTATATACAAGGGGCCGCCATGTTGTACTTTTGGAGCAAGAGTCTGCGCAGTAGTGATCGGGCCGTGGAGCCGCGGTGTCAACGTCCCGCCCATACACCCGCCCGACCAATCGTGTGTCAATCCCAGCCGTCAAACATGACGTTTCAGCCTGTTTTAATAGCCTGAAATAACTAATAAAAACCAAAGTTATCAGAAAAATGAACACTTGAACAATATCAGCGTGATCAGAACTACCTAAAACGTGTGTTTAGATTTTTTTAGATGGCCCGTGTCCCATCAGCTAACATAGAGGGGGGCGGGGTTTATGACCTATACTTCAGCCAGCCATCAGGGGGCGATCCAGTTGTTTTGGCTTCACTTATACAGTCTATTGGCCCTATCTTAACGATCTATTACGGTGCGTTTAGGGCATGTCCAAATCCACTTTTGCTAGTTTGACGGCGGAAAAAAGGGTCCGTGCGCCGGGCGCATGGTTCAAAAAGGTTGTACTTAGTGTCTTTATTAATTCATAGGTGTGTTTTGGGCGTAACATGCAATAAACCAATCAGAGATCATCTCCCATTCCCTTTAAAAGCCAGGCGCGTTTGGACCTTGGAGCATTGCTATTATGATGGAGGATTTGCACCGTAATATTTTTATTTGTAATCTTCTGTATGTGTGTGTGCTGCTGCGCGTCCCTGTGTGTGTAACAAGCATAGTGTGCATAAGCCTAGGCACATTTTACTAATTTGCTGTTAAAATAACAATGAAATGCTGCTCTAGTGACTTTAGACCAGGTTTTTGTTGGTCAATGGCGCGATCACTTCCCACTGCCTCAAGATAGCAATACGCCCAGAATGCACCTGAACACACCTCCCTGTAAGACCAGCACGCCCATGGGCCACAGATGGGCGCAGGTGCATTTGCTATTTAAACGACGTGGGCGCTGGACGGGAAATTGACAACTGCGTCGGTCTTAAACTAGCAAAGACACTTGCGCTGGGTGCAAGATAGGGCCCTATGCATCAACCCCTGTGTGGAACCATCTAAACTCGTGTACCTGCACTCTGCTGGAGTATAAACTGCTCCACAAAAGAATGGCCTGCAATAAAATCTGTAGCTAAAGAAACAACAAAGATCAACCAGAATTCAACCAACAAATTAAGATTGCTTAAGATTATTTTTCTGTACTTTTCCAATCAAATAGCCAGACAAAGAAAATGACTCGTTTGAACTACTAACTCAATTTAAGGGGTCACAAGGGGCCAAAAATGTTGTCAACCACCGATCTAAATTTGTAAGATTAAATGAAGACAGAGACACCCAAACTGCCCATTACAAGAACTGCTACTGTAGGTTAAAGTGTATGTACATGTTTGTATACACAGGAGGTCTAGTTTAAATCAGTTAATAGAAAAACTTCATCCACTTTAAAGCTAGAAGAACATATTCTTTTCCCCAGAAAGTATCCTCTGACCCGCTGGAGTTTTCTGAACTTTACTTCCAAGTCCCTGTGTGCAGAACACCTTTTTTGTGCAGAAAAGAAAGTATTCTTATAATATGGATGAAATGCTTGAAAAAAAATGTTGTATGTCTGTGTTTTATTGTGAATGTTTCATGTTGGAGCCTGAGGGCTTGCATGCTGACTTGAAATGGACAGATAGAGTTGTTTCCCTGCAGCGCAGAAGCACAGGCATTGACGGACCGGGAATTAAATCAATTGTGATTCCTCGTCTGCGTTCTTTTCTCCTTTTGAATTCTGTTTGATGAAAGGGCAAGTCAATGATCATGGACCTGTATCGATCCCTGCGTGTTTCTTTAATGACTCTGAGTCAGTCTCTCCGTATTGATGCACGGCGGTGATAAAGAACCGAGGGTCTGCGGGGTGTTTGTCAGTGAGGAGCATCGTTTAGGGCAGAACTCTGGGGGTCCCATCTGTGGAACTAATGCAGGAACAATAAACAGGAAGTGTTAAGACTAGCTGTAGCAATGTTAATTTACACCGAGAGACAACATGCTGGTGTGAAGATGGACGTGTGTTTAATAAGAAAAAAAGCATCTGGGATTTCTAAAATAGCGTAGCGGCTACTGGAATGTTTTTTTTTTTTTTTTTTGTCTTTTAGTTTTTTTGTCTCGTCAGACTCAGTTCAAGCTATAACACCATGTTCCCAGATCTCAGCAATGTTATCATACCCAATGAAAAACGTGGCTGGCTATAGCGACGTAAATAAGTCCTAAATCATTTCATTTCCTTTATCAGGATCTACATTACCTGTAGCCGAAGCAGCAGTTCTATTCATTCCCGGGGTCCACACTTAACACAACAATCTACACATGACAGTACACAATCACAAAAAAAAACGTCGCACCACCAAAACTTGAACTTTAACTTTATACATGCATGTAAATCAATCTTCTCTGAAAATGCTGGACTCAGTATACCATGCAGCATTAAGATTCATAACTAATTCCAGTTTTCGTACTCATCACGGTAGCTTGTGTGAGAGCGTTGGTCGGCCTTCTTTGCACAATCGCAGGTTGGAGCATTGGTATATTTTTCTTTTTAAGGCCATACTGTGTAAACGACCTCCTTACTTATGTTCTCTCCTGACTCCTAAAGTCACCGCCAGGAAATGTAATCTTCGATCATATGGGCCAATCATGTATGACATCCCCCGAACGCGAACTGTCTTCGGTGAAAGTGCCAGTTTAAAGTTTTTGCACCCTCATCCTGGTATAAATTGCAGAATCATCTTAAATTAGACTACCTACCAACAATGACACAGTTTATAATTAGGATAAAGGACTGTTTGAGTACTAAATGCACGTGTTCTGTTACTGAGAGCTGCTGGGGATTATGTTGAGATGATGTTAAATCTGTTTTATGTTGTCTGTTTTTCACTATATTATGTATATTTTAATATGGAACTATTATACTGCTGTCTTGGCCAGGACTCCCTTGAAAAAGAGATTCTGAATCTCAATGGGATTATTTCCTGGTAAAATAAAGGTTAATAAAATAACAACAATACAAAACACAATACAACAACAGAACACAGGACCCAGCAAAAGCATCCAAGTAGAACTGACATCATTTATTTTTTTGTGTTCTTGCTCGTGAAGACATCAGTGATCCACATGTTGTCGCTGTGTTTGTGTTAGATGAGATCATCTGGCCGGAGGAGGACGAAGCTCTGCCTCAGGAGGCTCAGGACCTCATCACCAAACTGCTGCGACAAAATCCTCTGGAGAGACTGGGCACAGGTAACACACACACACACACACACACCATCCAGAAATATAATCCACAGATGAATCGGCAATGAAAATAGTCATTAGTTACATTAGTTACATTCATTCATTCATTCATTCATTTAACCCTCCTGTTGTCCTCGGGTCAAATTTGACTCCTTTTAAAAATGTCTATATCAGAAATATGGGTTTCTTTTTAACCAAATTACCACAAAAAAGGATGGATTCCATACAACGCTCTTTGCAAACACAATTGATCACTTTCATTGAATTTCGGGTGAAAATTGAAATGGTTTCAAATCAGTATCCTGACTAAACTCATCCACTCAACATACGTTCCTCTGATCTTAACTAGTAGTCCTAATCATTCATAATTTCTGCTTTTTTAACTCAAATATTAGGTATAATTCTATATAAATGAGGTTTATTGACCATGAATTCCAAAAAGTATTAATCTTATTGACCCGGGAGGACAACACAAGGGTTAAGCCTCGGGAAAAAAATGGAGGAATTTCCTTATTTGTAATGATGTTGTAATACAGAGAAAAATACAAATAGTTTAACACTTAAAGAGCTCGGTTAACAGTGAAAACAAGACAACACACATGCCGACAAGGGTCTCTGAGAATGTAGTAAAGGTTGTGGAAAAGTTTTTTCCAGTGTACTTGATTCTCTTTGTCCACACTTTACTCACCCTTGTGTGTTGGAGTCTCTGTCTGTTTTCTTCTGTGCCGGATGGGCTCTGCTGTGTTGTGCGTTACTCTTTGAATCTGATGTTTTTTTGTTTCAAAGTGAAGGTGCAGACCAGACTCCTCCAGGTGTTTTTTTATCCCAACGCTGGTCAAATCTGATACCGTAGCTGTCGATGTGTATGTTCTCATCTGTTTCCGCTCTCTCTGTTCCTTCTCTTTTCATCCCCCCTCCCCCCACCACCGCCCTCTCTGCCTTTTTTCTCCGCCGCTCCTTCATCTCCACAGGAAGTGCCTTTGAGGTGAAGCAGCACCCTTTCTTCACAGAGCTGGACTGGAACAGCCTGCTGAGGCAAAAGGCCGAGTTCATCCCCCAGCTGGAGTCTGAGGACGACACCAGCTACTTCGACAGTACGTCTTTTACGGCTTTAAAGAAATCTCTGTATCACTGTGATCAGCACACAGCCTAATCATTGTGTGTACGGATACAGATAGCTATATTTTATCCCCGGAGGGCAATTCAGTTTCTAGCGTCCACTGAAACATATATACAGAACACATTCATACTGCCAATAAAAAAGCATATGGGAGGGGCGGCCTCTAGCTCACCCAGTAAGAGCGTTTGCCCCATGTTGGCTGAGTCCTGCAGCGGGGTGGGTCCGAATCCAACCTGCTGCCCTTTGCTGCGTGTCATCCCCCATCTCTCTCCCCCTTTCATGTCTATCCACTGTCTCTATAATAAAGGGAAAAAGCCCCCAAAAAATCTTAAAAACAAAAAAAGCATATGGGATCCAGTAGTATACAAAAAGAAATACTGCGCCTGGATTGATCACCTGGTAGAGCTAGCGCCCCGTGTACAAAGGCTCTGTCTCAGCGGCCGCAGGTTCAACTCCGACCTGTGGCCCTTTGCTGCATGTTGTCCCCCCTCTTTCCCTGCACAATGAAGGCCTAAAATGCCCCAGAAATAATCTTGAAAATAAAAAATAAACATTTGTTTGTGTGTGCGTGTCTCTCTCTCTCAGCTCGCTCTGACCGGTACCACCATCTGGATTCAGAAGAAGAGGACGACACCAACGACGATGAACACGTGGAGATTCGACAGTTCTCCTCCTGCTCGCCTCGTTTCAGCAAGGTACACACTAAAGTCTGGTTTATGGTCCTGTGGAGGCTCCACGCAGAGCTTTCACCGTAGCCTACGTAAGTGGCCTGAAGTTTTTTTTACTTGTGCGCCGATCAATTTAAGAGAATCGCAGGGCCGTCATGTGCGTGCGTGGGGAGTGTGTGGTATAGAGGATGGATACCCAAACCGACAGGACCCGACGGGCCAAGTTCAGAAAGATATTTAGAAATGATGTTCGGGTCGGGCTTGGTCACATCAGCGCGATAAGGCATTGAACATTTTAAATTTAAAAAAAATTAGATTTTAACTCTGTCGGGCTCGGGTCGGGCTTGGACATAAATATCTTATATTGTATAATATTGAGGTTGTTTATGGAGAAGGAGAACCAGGAAATGAGTCGGGGGAAATGCCACGCTACCAAGCCAGGGCCGAGCGACGTGCGTCGCCGCGACGTGAAGTAACAATTTGTGAGAGAAATCTGTTGAGCTACGGCGTGGGGTCCGGCGTAGGGTCGGTATCTCCAACGCTTTACTTTTTCAGACCCTTCTTTGTAAACCCTAGAAAAGGTTGTGCGTGAAAATCCCAGTAACTGAGCAGATTGTGAAATACTCAAACCAGCCCGTCTGGCACCAACAACCATGCCACGCTCAAAGTTGCTTAGATCACCTTTCGTTCCCATTCTGACGTTCAGTTTGGAGTTCAGGAGATTGTCTAGACCTGGACCACACCCCTAATGCATTGAAGCAGCTGTCATGTGATTGGTTGATAAGATAATTTCATAAACGTGAAATTGAACAGGTGTTCCTAATAATCCTTCAGGTGAGTGTATGTAATGTGTAATTGTCCAAGGAACAAGTGATTTTTGAGTTTTTGTTGTGGATCCAAAGTATTTCTTTTCCTAATAATATATATATATATTATTGATCATTTTCGCTAGTTTGTGAAATTCTGAGTGAAACATATCTGGCACATTTATCCCCTGGTTGTCTGTCATTGTTTGTATTTTAAAGCAGATTGAACACCAAAAACACAGGGTTCAGCTTTGCTGGAGTGTTTTTGAGGTTTTAATATTTTAGGGGGTGTTTTCACACCTGGTTCGTTCACCCCCTTCAAATATCGGTTCACTTGGGCATATGTGAACGCAGCAATCGAACCCAAAACAAACGAGCCGAGGTCGTTAAGAAAAGGGTGTTCTCACGCTCACTTCCAATCGATGTCTGGAGCGGTGCTTTCAATCAACCCAGCAACCAGAACAACTGGGGTGCTCCGGTGAGGGAAGTCTTGCCTGAGGCGAATTCTTCCAGTGAGATTTCTGACCAATGAATGAACCGTATGCTCTCGTCAGGCATTTGTTTACATCTTTGAGACCACTTTGGACCAGTGCTGGTTGTTGAACGAGCGTGAACACAAGCTAACCAAGAGACAAATATATAATTTTAGCTCCTGAATTAGAACAAAGAAAACAAGCTGTATGAAAACGCCATAGAATAAAAAGAAATAGATTGAACAGGGTCTTATTATTGTGTCTACGTGTAGTATATCGCGTGTGCTTGAGAACCGAATACAATAATCAAGATTCACATGACAATTTGACAACTTGTCATCTTCACGGGCCTTTGGTCATGGAGACATGGAGTCTGTATAAACATTTCTATAATCTAGATGTGTTATTCTCAGTATTAAAGTTGTATTCTCTATATAATGTATAGACTCGGGACACACAGATAGTTAAGCTTTGACTACCTTATAGTTCAGGAATGTTAGGGACTGTTTTTCTATACCAGACGGAGAGGTGGAACGGCAGTGGCTCTTGGATCTGTGTCTGTGTCTGTGTCTGTGTCTGTGTCTGTGTGTGTGTGTGTGTGTGTGTGTGTGTGTGTGTGAGCTGGAGGATCTGCCCGGAGACAGGAGGGGGACGCCTTCAAGCAAGATGATAAAAAGATTAGGAATTTGGTTCGACGGGGTTCATAATCTGACTTAGACTTTGCTGACATGAACTTCGAATACTTTGTCTGCGGTTAGGGAAACTTAGTGTCATTTTTGTGAACCCACAATTGTGTTTTGTAAACTTAAATGCTGGACTTCAGTAAACTTTCTTGACTTAAATCTATCGTCTCAGTTTTGATCCCCGAGTTCTGGTGTCATTAGTCTCATTAACCAACGCTCAGGAATTAGAGTGTATAGATAACTGGAGTCAGATCTTCCTCTGGCTTTCGGGCCAGTACTTTTCCCTGAATTTTCTTCAAGTCACAGGTCCAAAAAGGTTGCTGTAAAGGTGGCGTCATGTTTGGGAATGATTCAAACGTGAAACGTCCTAACACGTGTGCCATGTTGTGTGCAGGTGTACAGCAGCATGGAGCGTCTGTCTCTGCACGAGGAGAAGAGGACTCCTCCTCCCACCAAACGCAGCCTCAGCGAGGAGGGAGGAGAGCGCATCGACAGCCTGAGCGGACTCAAGTCCAGAGATCGGTCCTGGCTGGTGGGATCTCCAGAGATGTGAGTTTCTCCATCTCCATATGTAAAACCACACAGCCTCGGCCATTTCTAGACTTCCTCCTGTCCCGTCAAATGGGTTTCTTTTTTTGAGTGTACACTTTTGCGGTTAGCATATATATTTTTTATTTAGGTTGTTTTGTTCTCCTGGAGCCATATGAGTTTATTACGTTTTATGTTCTATATGAGAACACCACAGAGTCCATTATGGTTTTTATACTATAGACCTATATATTCTATATTTACTCAGAAATGACCGTTTACACAGCCATGGTTCAAGTTGTCTCAGTGTGGTATTGTGTTTCATGTTGCTGTGTTTAAGACAGTTTGCATGTTTCTCATCTCCTCTCCAACTCTGCCTCCCCAGCCTGCGGAAGCGTCTGTCTGTCTCGGAGTCGTCCCACACAGAGAGCGACTCCAGCCCGCCGCTGACCGTCCGGAGACGCTGCTGTTCAGCCATCATTGAGATGCCACGCTTCGCCATCTCCTCGGAGGAAGAAGCAGGCCAAGGTAAAACACTGGAAGGATATTGTGAGGGCCTGGGGGGGGTCACTAGCTGTCAGGAGGAAACTCTCCCAGAAATAGTGGACAGATTGAAGACCGTTGTTGAAGCTGTTTTCAGAGAAGTGCTATATGAAAAAATTGTCTAATACCTGACATGTTGGTCTCAAAGTGTTGCTGGGGTTATGACATTTTTTACGCACTTTGGAAGAAGATGAAATTGTGACAGAGATTCCTGCGCTGCTTAATATCTGACATGTTACGCTGTTCTTTGGTTTGCAGTGTGTACAGTGTCCAAGTGAGGGCATCTGAACACGTCATAGGTACCAAACGGCAGCCGTAGATGCAGAGTTTCTGCACCTTACACCAAGCCTTGAAATTGATAAAAGTCGTGCCCTAAACTCCCACAATATAAAGAGTTTGAGTTATAAAGGTAGCCTGTCAGACAGAGACAAAGTAGGTGGATGTTAAAGTGCTCATATTATGTTTTTTGGCCTTTATTGTGTTATATATCTTTTTTGTGCATGTAATAGGCTTCCAAATTGAAAAAGCCCAAAGTCCCCCCCAAAGGGACTTACCATCTCCAACAGAAAACACTGTTCACAAACTGCTCCAAACAGCTCTATTGTAGTCCAGCCTTTACTTCAGAGACAAACGTGGTCACTTTGGAACACACGTTATAATGCTCGCCTAGCTGCTAGCATGGCACGCCCTCATACTCTGCTTCTGACTGGCTAGTAGTCCTTACCTAGGTACTGAGCATGTGCGACTCCCAACAAAGATGTTACAGCAGTGAGAGGTCTCGCTCTGTAGCTAAAACAGAGAGCTCAACACACAGGGTGAAAAGAGGAGCTGCAGCAATGTGCAGTACAACAAAAATATGGTGTTTTTTGAAAATTAAACCATGTAAACCTATTGTGATATAACCTCTAAATACAATTATGAACCTGAAAATGAGCATAATAGGAGCACTTTAAGTTGCAAATCACATACATTTTTGGCAGCTAAAGTAACCGTAAATAATTTTTCCTTTGAAAATGAAAACCGAATATAGTGAGCTGCCCGATTTTGTTAAGGTAATAAATTGAAGCAAGATGTATACATGTATTTACTGTCCTGTAACATGTTCATACAATTATGTAAGGCCAAACTCCTACAAACATCTTTATAACACTTTCTCTTTTATTCCTGTCAACTACTCAGCCTCCCTCTCTGGTTGTAAATAATTATGTTGTGTCACATTTTAATGAACACTTTAAATGCTGGAATCTCTGAATTCTCTGCACTGTACTGTTCCTGCTTGTAACACTAAATGTTGAAGGATAAAAATGAAAACCGAAGATACTGAGCTGTGGGCGCCTGGTTAGCTCACCTGGTAGAGCGGGCGACTCCGACCTGCGGCCCTTTGCTGCAGGTCATTCCCCTTCTCTCTCCCCTTTCAAGTCTAAGCTGTCCTATCCAAATAAAGGCCTAAAAATGCCCCAAAGAAATAAACGGAATATACTGAGCTGTGAAACGAACACTGACTCTGTGTTGTTGTTTGTCTCTCAGGTGCGGCCGGAAGTCGTAAGAGTCCCAGCCTGCTGGGTCTGAGTGCAGTGCGGGGCCCGCGCTGTGACGAGCTGCCGCTCGCCATCCCAGAGCTCCCAGTGGAGAGAGAGCTGAAGCTGGACGAGTCTCCCACCACACCCAGCTCCACCTCCAGTCAGCTGAGCAGAGCCACGCTCACACGTCAGTACCAACAACACACCCTGGAGTCACAAAGAGACACAGCTACAAAACACATTCAAACACATACAACAGTCGTTTCCACTCTTTAAATCAGCTGAAAACTTTCTGCCGGATTTGTCCCTAAAATATGTCTTGAGTTTCTCTACATTTGGCCTGAAAAAATTCTTTGTTAGTATGAGAGCGGCAAAGATTAATTGATTAGTTTTCAACTATTAAAGGTGCTCTAAGTGGTGTTGGGTGACGTCACTTCTTATTGACGTTGGAAGTATTTTCAAACAAAACGGAGGCTAGCTCGCCCCTCCCTCCTCCTCATCCCGTCCCCTCCCCCTCCCTTCCGTGCTTCTTGAAACAGTTATGTTCAAGAAGCACTTGTGGAAGTAGCCTACGTGCTAACGTCGGTTATTGGCTGGAAGACTGTTTGTTATGTTTGGTGGTGCAGGTTGGCCAGTTTTTTTTTGTTGCTGTTTGTGGAGCCTGGGCTGTCTACAGAGACAGCGTTTTTTTTACAGTGTGTTCAGGGGACAGGCAGCTAGCAGATAGTGAGGAGATGTTTTTTACAGTGTGTTCAGGGGACAGGCAGCTAGCAGATAGTGAGGAGATGTTTTTTACAGTGTGTTCAGGGGACAGGCAGCTAGCAGATAGTGAGGAGATTTTTGCTGTATGTGACAAAAAATGTTGTAGCCTAAAAAACATGTGACATCGCTTAGAGCTCCTTTAAATGAATCTGCAACTATTTTGGTAATAGATTAATCAGTTTGAGTCACTTTTTAATAAAAATTCTCTGATGTCAGCCCTGCAAAAGTATTAAAGTTTACCCTGTTTTATTGCGTTGACTAAACTTGAGACCTGTATGTCTGAACTTCCTCTCCAACCTTCCCTCTGTTCCCGCAGCGGGCAGTTCAGGCGACGTGTGCGATCGCGGCCACAGAGCTAATGGCAGTAACGGCACCGCTGCTAAAGCTGCAGCAGACAGCGACCCTCCCTCCACTCCGAGGGCCATCAGCGACCTGGCGGCTCGCAGGGCTCGCCACCGCCTGCTGTCTGGAGACGCAGACAAGCACACGGTGGCGCCGAGCTCCAGACCGCTCAACAAGGTCATCAAGTCAGCGTCCGCCACCACGCTGTCACTGATGATCCCTGCAGGTCAGTGTGTCATGTCAGGCTACATTTTTACACTGTTACGTTTTGGTTTTTAGCCCGAGAACTAATCTCCGTTTAACTAACACGCACAAACCGCATATCTCATCAACGTTCTCGTATGCTGGGCACACGTGTGCCGGGGTAAACAGGAGCCAGCATGTATACTCCACCTGTTGCTGGTAGTTGCCATGGTAACGTTAGTAGTTTTAGTCTCAGAAAACGAGACATCGGGACCGATGAGACCCAATCAGGAGGAGAAACGTTGGCGTCAGTGTCGGTGTTGCCAAAGGTCTCCGTTTGCGGCCGTTGAGACTGAAACACAACCCCGTAGATTCCAAACCAAAACGGGTCAGAAGTGTTTCCAAATGTCTCCGGTTTAGGGGCTTGGAAACGCCAGAGCAGGGGGAATGAGAGGGGGAAACGCCAGAGAAGGGGGAATGAGAGGGGGAAACGCCAGAGCAGGAGGAATGAGAGGGGGAAATGCCAGAGCAGGGGGAATGAGAGGGGGAAACGCCAGAGCATGGAGAATGAGAGGGGGAAACGCCAGAGAAGGGGGAATGAGAAGGGGAAACGCCAGAGCAGGGGGAATGAGAAGGGGAAACGCCAGAGCAGGGGGAATGAGAGGGGGAAACGCCAGAGCAGGGGGAATGAGAGGGGGAAACGCCAGAGCAGGGGGAATGAGAGGGAGAAACGCCAGAGCAGGGGGAATGAGAGGGGGAAACGCCAGAGCAGGGGGAATGAGAGGGGAAACACCAGAGCAGGGGAATGAGAGGGGCAAACACCAGAGCAGGGGGAATGAAAGGGACAAACGCCAAAGCAGGGGGAAAGAGAAGGGGAAACACCAGAGCAGGGGGAATGAGAGGGGGAAACACCAGAGCAGGGGGAATGAGAGGGGGAAACGCCAGAGCAGGGGGAATGAGAGGGGGAAACGCCAGAGCAGGGGGAATGAAAGGGACAAACGCCAAAGCAGGGGGAAAGAGAAGGGGAAACACCAGAGCAGGGGGAATGAGAGGGGGAAACGCCAGAGCAGGGGGAATGAGAGGGGGAAACGCCAGAGCAGGGGGAATGAGAAGGGGAAACACCAGAGCAGGGGGAATGAGAGGGGGAAATGCCAGAGTACTGTACTGTACTGTACTGTGTTAGAGTAATGTACTGTAGCCTCAGCGTGAGTGTGGAGATACTGCTGCTGAACGCTGGGCAACAGGATCACATTTAATGTAGTCTGGGTCCCAGAATGCATCTGTGGTGTTGCCAGCTCTATTCCCACAGCGCTGTGGAGATAGAGCTGGCAATGCAAGACTACATTTAATGTGTTTTTGCCAGATTAAAGTTCTGGGTTCTGTGCAAGATTTGTGTGCCTCTGATGTGCTGATTAGATGTGATTTTCTTTACAACATCAAGTTGATTTATTGCAGAAAATATAGAAGACTAAAATGAAAGGGAATAAAACAGACCTAAAGGTAATTTAAGGTTATCTGGATCATAAAGTATTCAGTGTGATCCTCGCCGGACAAGAAAAAGAAAGTCTGTTATTGTACGTAAAAAGACTTTATATGGACACCACACGTTCACCGACAAATGTCTGTTCTCGGTCCATCCTTAGACCACCACGGAGCCTCGCCATTGGCCAGCCCGATGTCGCCCCACTCGCTGTCGTCCAACCCGTCGTCGCGGGACTCCTCCCCGAGCCGAGACCTGTCCCCGGCCGTGAACAACGTCAAGCCCGCCATCGTGATCCACAGAGCGGGCAAGAAGTACGGCTTCACTCTGAGGGCCATCCGAGTGTACATGGGAGACTCCGACATCTACACTGTACACCACATGGTCTGGGTGAGTCCCACACACTAACTTAGAGAGAGATTTACCCCTTGACGTGTGTTCACTGTCATTATTCAAACACTTTGAGGTGTCAAGCTCACAAAACATCTTTAATTTAAAGTGCTCATATTATGCTTTTCCCCTTTCCTTTGTTGTGTTATATATCTTTTTGTGCATGTTATAGGTTTACAAAGTGAAAAAGCCCAAAGTCCCCCCCAAAGGGACTTACCATCTCCAACAGAAAACACTGTTCACAAACTGCTCCAAACAGCTCTATTGTAGTCCAGCCTTTACTTCAGAGACAAACGTGGTCACTTTGGAACACATGTTATAATGCTCGCCTAGCTGCTAGCGTGGCACGCCCTCATACTCTGCTTCTGACTGGCTAGTAGTCCTTACCTAGCTACTGTCAGGACATGCCCTCATACTCTGCTTCTGACTGGCTAGTAGTCCTTACCTAGGTACTGTCAGGGCACGCCCTCATACTCTGCTTCTGACTGGCTAGTAGTCCTTACCTAGGTACTGTCAGGACATGCCCTCATACTCTGCTTCTGACTGGCTAGTAGTCCTTACCTAGGTACTGCCAGGGCATGCCCTCATACTCCGCTTCTGACTGGCTAGTAGTCCTTACCTAGCTATTGCGCATGTGCGACTCCCAACAAAGATGTTACAGCAGTGAGAGGTCTCACTCTGTAGCTAAAACAGAGAGCTCAACACACAGGGTGAAAAGAGCAGCAATGTGCAGTACAACAAAAATATGGTGTTTTTTGAAAATTAAACCATGTAAACCTATTCTGATATAACCTCTAAATACAATTATTAACCTGAAAATGAGCATAATATGAGCACTTTAAAAAAAAGTTTTTGCCTCAATTCGAGTTTCTGACAATAAAGAGACAACAGAAAGATTTGTTTAATTTTATTTTTTGATTTATAATAGGGATAGACCGATTATCGGCCCTGGCCGATTATCCAGGGTTTGTCCTGCATAGAGACATTTTTGCATATGCAATAGCAATTCAAATCCTCTCTAGATGTGTTTATTAGCAATTTACCAAGCAACCGTTGAACAAGCAGAACATAAACTTAAATAGGAGCGCTGATCTCAGTTTTATCTCCAGAGTCTGGCCGTACTGGACTCTCCCAGGGATTTTAACGGTGGTATTTAAATACTAATACTATTTTTTTAAGCAGCATTGTTAATTTGGGTTTCATTAACTTTGAGACTCAATCATAATAGGCGTGAAAACACCCTCAATGAAACGTCAGAAAAAGTGCCAGAAAAAGTTAATTTTCAATTTTGACCCGGAAGGACAACAAGTTCATGGTGGACGGGAAGACAACACGAGGGTTAATATAACATGAGGTACTGGATATGGGATTCCGAATCACTGTCAGGTAGTGTCAGTGTTTTTGCAGTGTGTTGGGATTCTTGTTGTTGACAGAAGATGGCAGTAAACGGCAGCAGAACAGGCTCAGTCCATAGGTGTTAAATACATCTGCCTTCTTTCCACCTTCCATCCTTCCTCTCTCTCTCTCTCTCTCTCTCTCTCTCTCTCTCTCTCTCTCTCTCTCTCTCTCTCTCTCTCTCTCTCTCAGCATGTGGAGGACGGCGGTCCGGCCCACGACGCAGGGCTGAGGGAGGGAGACCTGATCACCCAGGTCAACGGAGAGCTGGTTCATGGTCTGGTTCACACCGAGGTGGTGGAGCTCATCCTGAAGGTACGGACACAAACACTGGGACACAAAGTTCATTTCATTCTACTTTCTCTATCCAGTGAAATCACTTCTTGAATGTGCAGTACTGATAAACACTGCAAACACTTGTGTGTGGTCTTTTCCTTATTCTGTTACTAAAGACAATTCCATTAGAAAATGAATGTAAAGTCATCCTAATCTGACTTCAATATCGCCCCAACTACGACGCCTCTTTAGGAGACTAGCGGCAGGTCCTGAGTGTGTTTATCCCAACAGGAGAAGTGAACGTGAACACAGATTATGAGGAATTCTTTCGCCCCCGTAGTCACCAAAGTAAATATTGGACCCATTTTTCACAAGCTACAAATCTCTGGAACATTCTGACACTAACATTTGAGACCTGTTTCTGTCTCAGGACCGAACTCTCGCGAGATCTGGCAACACCGTGAAGCTAACGTCAGCTAACGTTCGTGAACGCCCTAACAAAACTTATTTTGTAATGCTAAATATGGCTTTTAGCTGCTTAAATATTGAATGTTAGCAAAAGTGTAATGTGAATAAATTATTAAATTATACAAATTACTTTTCATCCACACAACGTTCACTACAAATTCACACGAGGCCACGCCCATTAAGAAATGTGTACCGTTTCATACAAGTGGCACAGTGTTCAATGGGCTGTCTTTAGTTATAGAGAATCTTTGTAGGAGTCATAAAAAAGTTTCCACTCCAAACTAAAGTACTTTTTTCCCGACATTTGAGGTCGGGAAGTTGGGTCTGGACTTGATCCGTTGTGGATCCAACCAGAGCTGTTCGGACCAATCAAATTGTGAGGGCGGGGTTTATACGATGATGGACAGATGATCAACAGTAACGTAATCAACCACGTCACCAAAGAGCGCTTGGGTTGAATTTGTTTACAACTACGGAGCCCCCCCCCGTCCCACTTTGTAAAAAAAATGAATTATAACTATCTCGTGGCCTCGAGATAGTAACTCGTGGCCTCGAGATAGTAACTTGTGGCCTCAAGATAAGTGTATATAAAAGGAGAATGCACAATGGAGCAGCTTTTCTCCCCAAAGCAGAGAGTGCAGAGAGTTTCTCCTAAAACCCAACCTCCGCCATCCCGTTATTGTGGCGCGTCCCCCGCGGCCGTCTCCGGGCGCGTAAGGCGCCCTTTCCCCGTTATGTTTCTCCAAACCCAACCTCCGCCATCCCGTTATTGTGGCGCGTCCCCCGCGGCCGTCTCCCGGCGCGTAAGGCGCCCTTTCCCCGTTATGTTTCTCCAAACCCAACCTCCGCCATCCCGTTATTGTGGCGCGTCCCCAGCGGGCCGCCTTGCGGCCGCCTCCCAACTTACAAAGCATCATTTTCGGCCGTTTCCCAGCCGTCTCCCGGCGTCCTTTCCCCGAGAAAATAACGTGACATTTACACGAACTGCCGTGAGACTGCATATCCATAGTCCTTCATATTTTATAGCCTATATTTATACTTTTTACATGTATATACTTGTTTATTTACCAACTTCTATTATTATTTATATTCCTTTAAATGTCTTGATGCACTCTCTGCTTTGGGGAGAAAAGCTGCTCCATTGTGCATTCTCCTTTTATATACACTTATCTTGAGGCCACGAGTTACTATCTTGAGGCCACGACTTACTATCTTGAGGCCACGAGTTACTATCTTGAGGCCACGAGATAGTTATAATTAATTTTTTTTTGACAAAGTGGGACCAGGGGGGCTCCGTATACAACAAAGATGGCTGCCGCTGGAGAACTGAGAGGTGTAGATTCCACCATTGCGTCTGTTATAGAAGATATCGACAGCGCATTCATTTTAAAAGAGGAACAGAGAACCACGATCAAGGCATATGTCGATCAGAAAGATGTTTTTGCCGTCCTTCCTACAGGATTCGGCAAAAGTTTAATTTATCAGCTGGCCCCGATGGTCGCTAAGAAGATGGGGGGGGGCTCTGATTGGGTGTAGGTCTGTCTGTTGCTCTGATTGGTTGTAGGTCTATCCAATTGAGTGCAGAGGCACTTTCTTTCCTGGTTCGGTTGAAAAACGCCCCATAATCACAGCCCAATGGAGCAGCATCAGACTCATATTCTGACTAGAATCTGAGTATGACCACGTCAGGCTATAAAGTACAGCAACTTAAGCACAAATATTAGGTGAAACCCATTTAACATTCAAAAAATATAACGTCCAAATTCACACCAATATCTGAGTGAACAAAAACTGAAATAAAAAATTAAAGAAAAACATGAAATTCCACATCTGTAATGCTGTGTGTGTCTGTTGTCCTTCAGAGCGGTGGCAAAGTGTCCATCTGTGCCGTTCCATTTGAGAACACGTCCATCAAGGTCGGCCCCGCCCGAAAGACGACCCACAAATCCAAGATGGCGAGACGCAACAAGAAGACCAAGACCAAGGAGGGACAGGACAGGTGGGTCACACACAGCCGTGTTGTATCAAACATGTGTTTAAAGAGCTCCTACTATACTCCTTTTCAGCGTCATATTTTTACTCTTGGGGTCTCCTAGAATAGGTTTACATGCTTTGATGTTCAATAAAACTTATGTTTCTCATACAGCCCATCGCTGCAGCTCCTCTGCCTGAAACACTCTGTCTGAGCTTTTGGCCCCGCCTTCCTGAAAAGCCCAGTCTGCTCTGATTGGTCAGCTGGCTCACTCTGTTGTGATTGGTCAACCACATTCAAACAAGCCGCTGGGCGGGCTGTACTTGCTCAGGCAGCACCAATGGGCTGCACATTTGAAAAACTGGGCTGGCTTTCTCAATCAGTGACATCACTAATTGAGGAATGTGGGCGAGGCGTTTTCAGTCAGTTAACAAAAAGTGCTGTCTGTGGGAGAGAACGCTCCATTTGGAGTACTTTATACATCTATTACATACACAAAAACTATATAACACACTAAAGGACAGGAAAAATAAAAGTAAAAGCATAAGAGGGGCTCTTTAATGTGGGGATTTGTTAAGCGAACTGTTGTGTGTTTTCCCTCGCAGTAAGAAGAGGACGTCTCTGTTCAGGAAGATCACCAAGCAGGCGTCTCTCCTCCACACCAGCCGCAGTCTGTCCTCCCTGAACCGCTCCCTGTCCTCTGGGGAGAGCGGCCCTGGCTCGCCCACACACAACATGTCACCACGGAGCCCGACGCAGGGCTACCGGTCCACGCCAGACTCCGCCCACTCAGGTGAGACACATCCGCTCACCTGTACTGCAATAAAAAAAAACAAAGTGCTAGTAGATAAAATATGGCTGCACAATATATCGTTTTTTTTTATCATCATCGCGATATCAACGGGCGCAAAAACCAAAACGCGAAAGGCTGCGACACATCGCGAAAGACACTCAAAGATTTTTTTGTTAGTTGAAAGAAAATATCAGTAGAGAACTGCTCATTCTTTCTTTCTGCATTCGCTGCTTTCGCTCTGCTTTGCTTGGAAACACATATGATGTTGTCGCCGTTAGGGTTGGGTACCGTTTGGATTTTTACGATCCCGATGTTGAACCGGTACTTTTTAAAACGATTCCAGTTCCTAAACCGATTCTTGAAAAACTGAAAAATTACATCAAAGAAAGGCTCTTTTATACAGTTTTTTTTTGTTAAATTGAAAATTATTTAAATTTACCAATATATCAACATTTGAAAGTAATTAACTATATAATAAGTAAACCTAAGTCACCTAACACACAACTAGCGATCACGTGCAGTGAATGGTTAATAAGCTTTTACGTCTGTTTTGGTGAGCCCAGAGGGAAAATACGGCATTTTAAAAGTAGTCTACATTTACAGTAGCTAGCTAACAGTAGACTACAGAGAAAGTGGGATATTTTTACATCCATTTCGGAGCAACAGAGGGAAAATATTTCAGTCGACGCATTAAGTGGAAACGAAATGAGGAACCAAAATTTGCGTTCTAATCCGGTCTGATTCCTTCCGGTTGCGTAGTGGAACCGGGTTTCGGTACCCAACCCTAGTCGCCGTCGGCGGTACTGTATGAACTAAAAATATTTAGGTGAATAATTGGTAAAAAAAAAAATGAAAATAAAAAAAGATCGATTCTAGATAAAAGATGCGATTATAAAAAATCACGATACAATTCAATAGATTTTTTTCTCCCACCCCTAACATTAATGAACTTAGAAATGCCCCGCTGTCTAAACTGTGATTTGGAAAGTTAGATAACTGTTAGAAAACTGTTGTTTTTACTGTAAACATGACATTTATTTCAGTTTCTCTACATGTATTTAATTTTATTACATTTAAAAAAAAATTTTGCACACTAACACTAAAAACATATTTTAGATTTTGTACGTCTCCATTAGTGTATGTATACTGGTTGTGTTTTTTTATGTAAGCCGTTACAGGCTTCTACACACATTAACGTATTTTGTATTTCTTCAATGTAAATTTTTTTTTTTATGTTCTGTGAAACAAATAATTTAAACTAAACTATTTAGGGATAGGCCGATTATCGGCCCGTTTTTTTGGCAGTTTGCAGATGATCTGTATCAGAGTATTATTTGCCTGATAACCGATAAAGTTAATGAATTAAAAAACTACGTTGGCTCGGCTACAGCTCTGAGTCTGTCCCTCTGCTCCGGTTTCACTCCCCACTGAGTCTGACTTAATCCCCCCCCCCCCCACCCCCACCCCCCACCCCCACACAACACTATCTGACTCTCTGTTACTGGGGATTATGTTGAAAGTTTCTCATTTATTAAATAATTGCTTAAAGCATTTAAACAAAGTCTTGTGTTGGAGTTTGTTACATTTGTGTAAAGATATTTCATACATAAATCTCATTATTCATATTTCAGATCCTTCACACTAGGACAAAACAGATCATTCCAGAAACATAAATAAAAAAAATAAAACAAAATATATAAAGCCACAAAACAAACAAATCAAACAACATAATAAATGCACTCAGATAACACTTTTGTCGTAGTCACTACTATTAATGTAATGTAATGTATTAATGTGGCCTTGAAAAACCAGTATCGGTCGATCCCTAAAACTTTGAATGTACTTCCTGTTCCCCCCTCAGTTGGCGGGAACTCCTCTCAGAGCAGCTCTCCCAGCTCCAGCGTCCCAAACTCGCCGGCGAGCTCCGGCCACATCCGGCCCAGCTCCCTGCACGGCCTCGCCCCCAAGCTCCAGCGCCAGTACCGCTCGCCCCGACGCAAGTCTGCCGGCAACATCCCGCTCTCCCCTCTGGCCCGCACGCCTTCGCCCACCCCTCAGAGCAGCTCCCCCCAGCGCTCCCCGTCCCCTCTGTCCCACGCTCTGGGACAGTCTGCGGCGGGACAGTCCTTCCCCGTGAAGCTGCACTCCTCCCCGCCCCTGGTCAGGCAGATATCCAGGCCCAAGAGTGCGGAGCCCCCGCGCTCTCCGCTCCTCAAGAGGGTGCAGTCGGCCGAGAAGCTGGCCTCGTCCCTCTCCAACCCCCCCTCGTCGCCCTCTGGGGGGTCAGCGGTGGTGGGGGCGGCTGTCGGGAGCCGCAAACACAGTCTGGACATCTCGCATTCAGAGTTCAAGAAGGAGATTCTGCAGAGAGAGCCGAGCCTACAGAGCCTTCAGGTATGAGCTCATCACGCAATATTCTGATTCCATAATAATAATCTTTAACCCTTTGAAATGCTTCTTGTGATGTTATATCTTGAAATATATTCAAATGTATCCCTTAAAAAATTTTTTTGGACAGCCCGCTCCCAGCCACAGGCCCCTTAAAACCACCTGCTCCGGCGATATTTGTCTTATTGTGTTATGTTATTTATCTTATACTTATACTCAACAACAGAGAAATCCACAACAACACAAACTCAGTTGTTATTTTGCCAGATGGAATGTATAAAAAGCTAACGTATGTGTGTAGCTGCTCAGTTCACTGTGCATATTGTACGATTTCTATATCACTATATATTGTTGTCAAATGTATCCTGTGTCTTGTTCCTCCCTCACTTTCAGGAGTCCGCCAGCGAGGTTCTGCTGTCATCGGCAGGGCGCGGTGTGGAGACGGGCAGCCTGCAGAAACACTCCTCCTCAAACAGGAAGTTGGGGCGTCAGGAAGGGGACGGCGCCCTCAGCTCGGTGTCCGGCTCGCTGGGCCTGGCCCCCGGGAAGAGCAAGCTGAAGGACAAACTGTCGGCCATCCGGCAGGACAGAGCCGAGCGGAGGGAATCGCTGCAGAAGCAGGACGCCATCCACGAGGTCGATTCATCCGAGGACGAGACAGACGAGGGCTCCGAGGACAGCCAGGACGGACGCAGGGCGGCCACCTTCACCCCTCCCCCCCTGCTGAGGCCCACCACTGTGAGAACGGGCCCCGGAGGCACGCTGCCGTCCCTCTGCCTCTCCCCCTGCACGCCTCACGCCACCTTCACCCACACGGGGCCCTCCCAGGTAGGCAGGCCCACTCCCTCGCACACCCTCTCCTCTGTCACAGAGACGAAGCCCGGGCAGAGCGCCTCCCCGCTGGGGGTAAAAGATACAAGGTCTGCGGCATCCACAGAACACAGTGCCAGACAAGAGAGGAAGGTTCTGGGCCCGAGCAGTGCCACAAAACCCACTCAGGGCCCCCTTCTCTTCCCCACCCCAGGCAGTGCATTCATCTCAGTCAGCAAGGACACTTTCCTAAAGCCAAATCCTCCACCAGACTCAAAGAGTCCCAGGGGGAAGACTGCACCATCGGAGCCCAGGGCAGAGGACCAAACCCCGGACAGCCCTAGATCCACAGTCCCCTCTTCCACCATCACTACAGATACTACTGACTGCCTAACCTCCACCAGTACTACCGACTGCCGAACCTCCACCAGTACCACAGACTGCCGGACCGCTGACAGCCAAGAGACGCCCAGCTCCTCCTGCTCCTCTCCTAGCATCCCCAAGGAGAAGAAGGAGGCTGACAACCGGAGGCTGTGCGCCGTGGCTGCTGCGAGTCTAAACGCGTCGCCCTTGTCCACTTCTGGCTCCGGCTTTAGTTTCAGCTCCCCAGTTCCGGTCCCTGAGAGCGCCGTGGACAAAGTTGTGTCCCAGCTTACGACGGTAGCTAAGAGCGTCCTGGGTCCCGTCAAACTGAGCACCGCTGCAGAGAGGAGCCAAAAGGACCAGAAACCATCCAGAGGCGGCACCCCAGAAGTCCCACCAACCGCCCCTCTCTCGTTTCTCTCTAAACAGCACCCAACTCCTCCTTCGCCTCACCTTTTGGAGCCCCAAAACGGACAGAAAAGTGATCAAGTTGCCTCCCCGATCACCTCGGCCAAACCCTCGACCCAGAAAGACTTTGCAGTCCTGCCGCCATCATCCTGCACGGACGTCCCGGAAAGGCCCACGCTGGGGTCTGCAGGCAGGGAGACTGCTGCCACGCCTGCATCTGCACAGCTGATGGGTGCAGCGGCCCCCCCCAACACAAACCCCATGGCCTCTGCAGCATCTGAGCCACAGCGCAAGAGGCCCAAACCCCAGACGACAAGCGCCAGCAACGCCGCGACCGCCTCCTCGCAACAAGACAAAGCAACCAGCAAGAAGACGTAGCAGCAAAAAGCCCGACGAAATGTGTAAAATCACAGCACTCAGTGCTGTCCTTGCTGAGGTTTTTAGAACTCACACAATCTGCATGTTTGGAAGAAAACACAATTAGCAACTTCGCACTTATCTAAGAGAGTTTGACTTTCAAAGCAAAAGACAAAGGAGTAGAGAGAGACAAAGAGCTATCAGAAGCAGAGACAGATGTGGTAGTCCTAGTTCCATTCCAGCTGTTTTGTGCTCCTAATGTTCATGTGAGTTATTTCGGTGTCCTGACTCTTTGGTTCCTGCTTTCAGACTAAATGCCACGAGGCGTTGGCAGGTTTTTTTTGTTCTTTTTCTCTTTCTGGAAACATGTACGAGGCTAGAAATAAAGAGCTCGGTGGTCCGTGCACATACAATTTAAAATGTAGACACGTCACACACACCTTTTCTCGCTCGCTGTCTTCTTGCGCTGCCTCATTACTTTTCACCTTGATGTTTGGCAGAGTCGACGCGCACGTTCCTCCAATAGGACATGCCTAACTGAACACCCCCCCTCTGCCCAGCCAGGTCTGAAGGAAGATTGAATCTCAGCAGTAAAGTGCAGCGTGTGTTTAGCAATCTGTGTAAATGCATTACAGAGTTTTTAATGGAACTAAATCTGCACCGTCAAAGTACACTCAGCACCCAGCCAACTAGGCCAAATTAAATTCTCCTCTCGCCGTAATCCCTGGTGATCCGACGCTGCAGGCCTGCAGCAGAGGAGGCGTGTTCCCGGAGCACAGATCCCGGGCATGGTTCGGCAGTTTGAAGAGATTCCTGGGGGGGATATAAGTGTTGAAATAGATTAGCGTTCGTGTCAATTTATCGAGTCCGCGCTCAGGCGAAGAACTGAATCTACAGTTTGAACCGTGAACTCGACTGAGCGACTCTCCTCACTCCTCACCTGGCTGAATAGTAAAGAAGCATCTTGGTCTTGACTGCACTGCAGCACCATGCTTTTTCCCTAGATTTTTGAATGCATTTTTTTGAAATTCCCAGGCATTCATTTTCTCCGAACTAGCACAGCTCTTACTGTAGCTTATCCTTGAAAATGAATATAATAATAATAATTTGCAAAGCGTTGACTGTTTAGAAAGTAGAAATATTGTACCTGCTGTTGAACATGTCGCTGTTAGCTAAGATGCCATAGGGTTGGGTTTTAATTATTGGACCCTGTTCCAGGTTGTGAACTAGCCAGATTTGCTGAGCTCTGACGCTGACCAAACTCCTATTGAGTGTTTTAGTTCTACTCTGCTCTACTTTATTATTATTAAGAGCATTGCTAACCGCCACTTGCATATGTTGCTGGTCGCATAATATAGACCTTTTCACAGATGTCAACATAAACATTCTAAATGGACCCAAGTTGATTTCCTGTTGCAGTGTATGTGAATGGCATCAACTGACAGGAAGTTAACAAGGGGCCAGGCTATTGCCTGGCAATGAAATTCCATTGAAAAGGTCTATATCGTTGCAGCTAATTGGTTTCTTACGAATGCTGAAAGTTAAACCAAAAAACGTTGAGGGTTTTGAAAAACTTTTAAAAATCCTATCAAAAGCCGAACCCTACATGTTAGCATAAGCCCGATGGACACGTCGTTCTCTTCTCTTTATCAGACGTGTTTCAACTCCGAACGTTTCAGACTCTTTACAAGTCTTTTAGTTCCAAACACTCGCCACACTAACCTCCAGCTGACAAATTCAAACTGAGCATGCTCAGACTGACTCTGTTCTGTTCTGTTGGACCACCGTCTTTTTATCCCTAGCCCCATCAGCCTCTGAAGGCTTCCGTACTTATATTTGGTATCTGGACCAACTTGCTGTGTTTTTTGCCTCTAATCCTGTAAAGTCATCATATTTTACTTTGTGTGTGTGTGCGTGCATGTGTGTGTGTGTGTGTGTGTGTGTGTGTGTGTGTGTGTGTGTGTGTGCGTGTGTGTGTTCATTTGTGCATGGTTATCTGTGTACATATATATATATATAAGAATATTTAAAGTTCTGTTGTGCATATGTTTTATACCGTGTGTGAGTGTGTGTGTGTGTGTGTTTTAGGATTCGTTCAGGACACCCTGCTACCTGTGTATGTGGCCGAGCTCTCCCTGTGTCGGGCGTCGGGCTTTGCACAAAACCTTTATCTCAATTGTCAAACGAAAACGACAAAAAATCACTAAAAAGGAAAGCTGGTTGAGGCTGGTCGACCGCTGACCGTCGTGTGTTGGGTTGGTTGCTTCAACCTAAAACGCAGTTAGCCTGTTAAAATCAATCCCTTATGTTTTTTGTGTGTGTGTGTTTTTTTTTTCTTCTTGGATATACCACCTTTTATTTCCTCCGTGTCGTCCTGATCTTTTCCCTGTACGTTCAAAAGCGAGAAACTGATTTTTTGAGTTTGTTTTGGTTTGTTTGACGTTTTCTGAGAAAATCACCTTTCATTGGACGCACGCCGAGCCCAACCCCGGCGTGAGTCCACTCGTGTCGTACATTTGAGCGTTTTCCCGAGGAAGTGGGATGTTCCTCTCTCGTTAGTTTAAGATGAACTGGACCTCCTTCGGTGTTTTGTGTCTTTACTGGGCTCGCGTAGAGCTGACTGACTGAGAGCTCAGTTTGAAAAGACACTGTTGAACTGACATCAACACTGACTGTGGCAATCTCTGTAATATGTTTACATGTTCCTGTTTTGTATCTTTATGTGTTCTGGGTTGTTTTTTTTTTTGTCAATGGAACGTGTTGCCTGTAGCAATCAAACCTCCTCTGACAAGGCTGTAGGATAATTACCGACTCCTGATCGTAACGCTGTGCGATGAAGGGCTCTCCCATGATGGACGACGCGTAGAAAAGGAGGAAGGTTTCGGCGCACACGTGTCAAAATCGTCTCCGTCTCCGAAGTGTGTTAACAGGTGTGTCTGTGGAATCGATCAGAGGCGTTGAGACTCGTGAGGAAGGAAGCACAGCTCCCGTCGTTGTGAGCTCTTGAGGATTTATGCGCAATATATTGCCTCGGCCAATCAGACGGTCAGGAAGCTGTTGAGTTTCATAGTGCGTTCCGTTTACCTCGGGACTCGGGAGCTGGGAATGACGTCACATCCGAGTGAAATGCGTTCCATTTACAAGTCGGATTTTTCATTGTGGCATAGGCAGAATTTATGGGGGGGGGGGAGGGACAAACACCAGAGTTTTTGTCGTTTTTCTCAAAAAATTTTGACCTTTTTGTTGCAATTTATGTGTTTTGTTTTTGGTGCTTTAGCGAGTTTACGATCTCAACCCCTCCCCAATGTTGAACCCAAAGTTATGCCCTTGCATTGTGGGGTTAGCTCTAGCTAGCCAGGTTAACCATAGTTAGCAATGCCACTTGATAACAATTTTTTTGTTGTGCATGCAAACGGCGTAACAACATGTCCACGTGTTTCCGACTTTGACCTCGAAAAATCCGACTTCCGAGTACAAATGGAACGCACTGTCAAAACTGCTCCTGTCTTTCGGTGGCGTCAGACTCGAATAGTTTTGTCGGAGTATCCGACACCGTTTTTCACATACAGTACACAACACAAACGTCTTGCCTCTTAGCGCGGTATCACCAGGGGAAATAAGATGACAGAGCAGAGAGAATCATTTCTCACCGAAGACGTTTTAAAGCAAGCGAAGACAGAGCTGTGAGCATCTATAACGTTTTCAGCCCGAAAGACAGGTTTTGTCTGTGGATTTAAGTGAGCAACAAGTCAGATTGGACTTTGATGGCCGTTTTTCTTTTTGGGTTTGGATCCGGCTCCAGGGAGATGAAATACCTGGATGTTCTATTCTCTAAGGCTGACGAATCTTGTGTCTGTCGTGGATTCAGATTCGATGAAATGTCATCAGACCTGAAGCCGAGCAAAATAAGTGTTTTCACTTCACTTCTAAGTAACATCAGTGAGTTCATGAGGTTATGGTTTGAAAGAGATTATGATCCTTTGTGTTTAAGCGCTCAGAATCGGAGCAGATTTCAAACTGGTGGCACATAAAAATCAGGATTTAGATAGAAAATATTATCACTGTAGCTATATGTTGGGCGATAAGTTACGAAGAGAAATGTCAGCACAGACACGCCAAAGATGTGTTTTAGGTCATGTAGATACTGTGTTACCATGACGTAGTTGTTAAGTGATCTTTATCAAAAATAAACTAAATATTGGCCGATACATCAATCACATCAAATATCTGTTCCGTTGTCTCGAAATCCACAAAAAAAAAAAATATGATTTATTTATGATTTGTCTGTTTGCGCTCGAAACCTGACTAATTAATTACAGATTTATTAAATCCTGAAATCCTGCTCACTAGTTTTGTCACAAAAACAAATCTCTCAGTGCAGTAGTGGAGTTGTGATCGGCGCTTTCATCTCTTCAGAGTTTCCGTTCTACGCTGTGATGAAGCACCGCTGTCGACGTGATTTTTCTGTGTGTAATTGTTTGTGTGTAATCACGCGCTCGCCGGTTCATCTGCTCTCAGCTGGTCGCCCTAAAACGGACAGCTGCCACACACGCGCACACACACACACACACACACACACACACACACACAGATCAATACTTGTGCCATCTAATGTAGCGGTGCCCGTTTCACCGTCTCCGCTGACATTACAAACACGCACACACACCCTCTCCCGGGTGTAGAGATGACGGTCCAGGCATCTGCCGGAGAGTAAAGCTAGTGTCAGGTTCCCCGGTGGAGTCATTAATCTCCGGCCCCCGAGCCCGTTGACCACACACACAAACGCCGCTCGGCCTCCCTCGGGCTCCCCGGCCCGGGCCGCTCGCTTCAGCAGCTACACACTTAGCGGTTTGTTCGACCTCCGGCCTGTGTTCTTTACCCATCATGCACGACGCCCACGAACCAGACCCTCCGCTACGGAAGGCGCAGAAGTCAAATTGAAAGTGTAATCAGTCTGAAAGTCCGAGCTCGGTGCTCGTCTCGGCCGTTTGTGCCAATACGAAACCTGCTTTTGTTACGGATACCAAATGGCACATTTTGATACATTATTATGAAAAATAAAAGCATTTTTCAACATTTAACAAAGATGCTTCTCAAACTTCTCAAATGTTAAATGTTGTACAAACACAAACAACTTTACTTTGAAACTGACAAAGATTTCTGATTTTTCGATTCCAGATTCCAGTACGTGATAGTTAATGATACCACGGACACATTTCACCCAATCAGGAGCTCAGAATTTGCAGGCAGATCTTATCGCTTCTGTAGTTTGGACAGTTTTGATTGACTTCCCAACGTATCACTGATTACTGTTGAATCCTGTTGATCTCAAACCTTCCAACGAATTGGCTCGTCGTGTTTTCAAAAGGTCAAAATTTGTTGAAACAGCAGCAGGAAACTTTGCGATTTGGAGATTTTTTTTTTTTTTATTTATTAAATCTGAAATTTCTGCCTGTTTTCAAGCAGCAGTTTGGTCAGTAAAACGCTTGGACCAAACCAGGATGTCAAGCATTTAAAGCGTGTGCAGATGTCCCTGCCCGCTACCAAATATCAAATTGTGACATAAAGATTGAAGCGCGAGTTGGGTTTTTGTCACTAATGAGCTTCCGTTCTTCTCTGAGCTTTCAGAGTAGCCGGCTCTGTCTGTCTGTGAGGCACATAGATGATTTAAACATGATGAAGCCTTATTACCACTATTACACACACACACACACACACACACACACACACGCACACACACACATTCTGAACCACCGTTGAGATTCAGTGATGTTTTAATGTGCAGTCTGTAAAGCTCGTATCTGTCTGAGGACTTTTATGGACTGGAGTCTTGCAGACGAGGGCAGTATTTCCAAGCCGTGTGTTGTGTGTTTGTCTTTAAAGAGTGATGAAGAGGATGAGGAAGATGATTCAGCTGTGCACCGTGAAAGCTTGAGGAAGACGTTAAGAGAGAGAGAGAAAAAACATTGCTATAGTAAAACCAGTGCAATATCTTTTTATTTTTTATCGTGGTAAAAGCATGTTGTTGTCAATCTTACCTTACAACAATAATAAAGTTTTTTTTATGTACGCTTTGGTTTCTGCAGCGTCTTGATTGTGTTTTATGATGTTTTATTTTCTTGCACTCACCTTTTATATGGCGCATCATAAAACAAACAAATGACTTTTTGCAACGACATCTCAGTCGGAAACCTCCACAAGGGGGCCCCATGTCATTCCCTAGAAGCATGATAACCAAACTTTTGAATTTATTTAACATTAAGTCAAATGAAAATGAAGAGGAATTATAGCCTGACAAGCCAGCCCCACATCCAGATGTTGGGTCTGGGAACTCACCATTGGCAGGGCTCAATCAGAGGGGCGGGATAAACGGTTGTCTTTCAAATTCCCTCTGCACGCAATAGGATAGCTCTACAACCAACCAGAGCAACGCTAGTTGATAGATTAAACTTTAAACTGCGAACACATCTTCCTTTGTTAAGAATGACTTCAGTGCCGTTCTTTGTTCTTTTCTCAAAGAAAAGCTGAACTCCAAGTCTTCCAGAGTCGCGGCCAAAGCCGATTCCAAAGACCGCTGTTTGCCAGCAGCAGCCATAAGCCCGCCCACCGACTCTATACACGATGTGATTGGCCTGACTAGAGTTTGGTTTTTCCAGCTCGCAAGCCAACGGAGAGTGCCTAGGCCATAGACATAATAGAGAGTATATGTATGTATGTATATATATATATATATATATATATATATATATATATACATATACTAGGCCATAGACATAATAGAGAGTATATGTATGTATATATATATATATACATACATACATATACTAGGCCATAGACATAATAGAGAGTATATGTATGTATAAGAGTATATGTATGTATGTATGTGTGTATATATATATATACATGTATAGATACATGTATATAATAGAGAGTATATGTATGTATGTGTATATATATATATATATATATATATATATATATATATATATATATATATATATATATATATATATATATACTAGGCCATAGACATAATAGAGAGTATATGTATGTATAAGAGTATATATACATACATATACTCTCTATTATGTCTATGGCCTAGACGACTCTGGCTGCAAATTAAATTTGCTGCCGCTAAGGCGCGTCTAGATTTCTAGGCTAGAGGAATTATCCTGGGAGTGAAAAAGGGAAGAAATAAAAGGAGGATGATGAGAAAAGAAAGCAAGACAGTGGTAAGTAGAGCAGATAATGAAGATTACGTTGTTTAACAGTAACTGTCTGATTGCTGTCATTTAGCCTTAACTGGTTTATGGGGGAGACACTTGAATAACTTTAGCCAGCTAGTATTAATGTTAGACTCACAGCGTTTATTCTTCTCTAGTTTTTGTTAACTAGTGAACCTAGCAAGCAGTCCGCAGCTATGCTTGCCAGGTCCCCAGGGGACTGCAAAGTTGCGCTTATTGCTTATTGAGCTTGTTCGCTCTGAGGAGCTGTCCACGTAAAACGGCTCAGGCCTCGCTTTCCACTGACCTGTCAGTCTGTTAACCCTGGTGTTGTCTTCACCGTCGTCCATCAACTTGTCATTCCGGGTCAAAATTGGAAAAAAAAAAATTTGGGAACTTTTTTGATGCTTTTTTAAACGTTTCTGTCCCTCTTTTCAACGTTTTTTTTTTAATTCATGGTCGATAAACCTAATAAAATGACATTATACCTAATTTTTGAGTTTGAAAAAAAGCAGATATTATGAATTATTTTGACTAATAGTTAAGATCAGAGGATGTCGAGTGAATCACAGACTGGTTTATGTCAAAGTTTGGTCAGGATCCTGTTTTGAAACCATTTCAAAAACAAATTTCAAATGCCATGAAATTAAATAAAACAACCAAAATTCAATGGAAGTAATCATTAATCTTACGTGCGAAGAACATGGATGTATATGTTATATAGGTTCCATACAACGTACATGCATGCATCCATGTTATTTAGGGGCAATTTGGTTGTTAAGAAACCCATATTTCTGATATAAAAAACGGGTCAAATTTGACCCGAGGACAACATGAGGTTTAACCCTTTTTGACCAAATTTGACCCGTTTTCAAAGTTTTCTATATCATAAATTTGGGTTTCTTTTAATCAAATTGCCCCCAAAATAACGTGGATGGTTCCATAAGATGCTCTTCACTAAGATTTTCATTGAATTTTGGGTGTTGTATTCAATCTTATAGCATTATCCTGACTAAACTTTGACAGATCTGTGATTATCCATCACCTTCATTCCTCTGATGTTAACCATTAGTCAAAATCATTCATAAGTTCTGCTTTTTTCTTACACAAAAATTAGAAACTGTCATATAAATGTGGTTTAGTGACCATGAATTCCAAAAATAAGTGTAAAACTAGTGCAAATAAATAGGTCTAGTGGTGAATATACTGGTGTTAATGGAAAAAAGTACCAAAAACTTTGAAATAAGCAACAAGAAACGTAAAAAAATAAATAAATAAATAAAAAGCAAGGATAACGTGGGGAAAAAAAGCAACAAAAACGTAAAACAAGTGTCTAAAAGAGTGTTCATTTTGACCCAGGAGGACATAACACAACACAAGGGTCAAGACAACATGCCGGAGGTTAGAGTTTCTTTAACCAGACGACAGGCCTAAATCAGAGGGGGGGGTGATGACGACTCTTGGTGTGAGACTGTTACTGATCCTGCTATGTGGGGAAATATATCCAGTGACAAAGTTAAAAACGATTCTCATTGAAAGAGGGGCCTCTTCGTTTCACAACAGAGGAGCATCAGCAAGAGACTGTGGAGTAGGTGGTCGAGTTTGCTCGTTTAATGATGACTTCTTGTGCAGCCGATTGCCTAATAGACAAGTGGCACCACGAGGATGGCTCGTATTCATTATCAACCTTGATAAATCGTAGGTAGGATATTTGTTTTCACACTTTTTCAAAATGGTAATCCACCACGTTTAATGTATATATACAAACCAATACATTCAAAATAAAAGCTCCAAAATTTCTAGATGGTCGCACTGCACGATATTTCATAAAATGGGCCTACTCGGACAAAGTTTGTTTATATATTATGACAGAAATATCAATACAAGAGCACTGTAATTCCATATAAGACTACAAAACACTTTGGAAATGATGCCAAACAGGGCAGAAACTACTGGACATTTGAGCAAATTTCCAGAAGTTTCCAAAATAGCAGATCATGCCTGACGCATCACATAGTATTTTGACACGTTCAGTAACAAAAAAATGAGAAATGCCATATGATTTTTTTGAAAAATTAATGTAGTTACATAAAAGGGAGACATTAAATATAAATGGTGTTTTTTTTTTCTATAAATCTAGACCATTTTTAACTGGAGAAAATGCAGTCGGACAGTAAATTTAGGCGTCATGTCATTGACCTGTACCCTATAAGATTGTGTGTTTCCCTGTGATGCGCTGTAAAGCACTGTGTGTTCTTTGCGATAGTGGATGTGTAGGCTACTACTTGTGTGCATGCATGTGGGTAGCCGATGGAGGGGGGGGGGCTCATTCCGATTTCGTGTCCAGGGCCCGTGGTCATGATAATCCGTCCCTGAGACAGACCTATCTCCACAGCGCTGTGTCAGCACTGTCTGGCTATGTGAGACTAATGTTTTTATTGAACTCTTTCAAGGTACACACAGCAGCTTAAATAAAGATAATAGGCAATAAAAAAATCATCCATTTACATGTTCAAATTGTAAAAACACAAGAACAATGTCTCTTCCATGGGTAGTCCCAGTGGAAAATGTCTCTAGTGTTTCCTCTGGATTGAAGGCAGGAATTCCAAGACGTGGACAAATAAAAGCTGAATAGATAGATACCATTAGAAGTAAGAGAGAAAATACGTTCATAAATAACTTGGCTGAAATGAGCCTTTGAGAAAATCAGGCCTTTGGGACTCAAACTGTAACGACTCGAGGTTTCTCTGTTCTCAGCGTATTACACCTTTTTGTTCTCAGGAGGGAACAGGAGCATTTCCCTCTCAAGCTGCTCTCTTCTCATAAGCTGTTCTTTCATCTTATAAATGTGAAGTTAAAACGCTCTGTCTCTCCCTCCCCTGGTTCATGCCACACGTTGGATTCCCGGTCATTAGTTCTCATCACGTCCTGGTGTCCATCCGGAGAGTGTGAGCGGGAAAGTGGCAGTAAATTATCTGTAAACTGATTTTCCCTGCCGTTCTGCGTGTTATCAGTAAAGTGGCTTCATCCCGTCAGTTAAGCTGTGGTTTTTGCAGCGCCGTAATAGGGCTACAAACGGGCCGACGGGCTGCTGGATGTGCGTCCGCTGTCTGTGTCTCCGCGGGAGATCTCGGGCGTCTTAATGGTCTTGAGAGACTGCTTCAGTGCAGGCTCGCGGTGCATTTACTGGGGTGGTAATGGCTAATCTGTGCAGTGCCGCAGGGCCGCCGGGCTTTCGAGGCAGAAATGGCGGTAAAATGGAGCTCCATTAGCTCTTCTCGCCGCTTGTGCCTCACTCTCCCGCCAATGGACTGCTGAGGTCAGGGGTCGCACCGCCTGATTTAAACACCACCTACCGCTGCATTCTGGGATAATTGGGTCCCTTCCCCCCCCCCCTTCTGCCTCAGCCTACTTCTCCGTCTCGATTCTCTCCATCCATCCAATCGTCCGCAGGGAGCTGTCAAAGTGAAGGGCCCCTCTCAGTCTTTACTGGCGGTCTTGGGGGGGGGACGGAGGTACATGTGGTGGTGGTGAGGAGCTCTGACAGCAGGCGAACAGCCGTCCTACACACACACACACACACACACACACACACACACACACAAGAAAAAACATGGAGTAGCAGTGACAGGCAGGCAGCGCAGGGTGATGAATTGCCAGCTTCGCCTCTCTCTGACACGGCTCCATATGACCGGGCAAATTCATTCCAGGTTGCCAGGGAGGGAGGGAGGGGGAGGAAGCATCAAGGAAGGGAGAAGGGTGAACAGGGGAATGGAAAGGGAGGAAACAAGACCCAAATATATGGACTTGACCGGTGTTTGGGCCTCATGCCATCAGTTAAACAAATCAACTGAAGCCATCAGGATGCAGAAGTGCCTCTACATTTTCCAATGAGTGTGTGTGTGTGTGTGTGTGCGCACGTGTGCGTGTGTGTGCGTGCGTGTGTGTGTGCGTGCGTGCGTGTGTGCGTGTGTGTGTGTGTGTGTGTGTGTGTGTGTGTGTGTGTGTGTGTGTGTGTGTGTGCGCGTGGGGTCCAAAAACCAGGAATACAGTATACTTGTGGGGTCCGGACAGCTTTGTGGGGCCAAAATGCTGGACCCCACATGTTTAAAGGGCTGTTTGAGGGTTAAGACTTGGTTTTAGGATTAGGGTTAATATTAGGTTATGGTTAGGGTGAGGGTAAGGGTTAAGGTTAGGCATTTAGTTGTGATGGTTAAGGTTAGGGTAAGGGGCTAGGGAATGCATTATGTCAATGACGGGTCCCCACAAAGATAGTGAAACACACTTGTGTGTGTGTGTGTGTGTGTGTGTGGGTGTGGGTGTGGGTGTGCGTGCGTGCGTGAGCCCATGCTCCTCTGTGTGTTTACTGTTTTCCGTTCACTCTGGCCTATTAATCTTCTTTAAAACCCTGCTGCGAAAAGTTGGAAAAAAAAACATCATGGAGCCAAAAACTTCTCCAGAAGTCGACATTTTGAAGCTGCAAGCTTTTCATCAAACAGAAACTGTATGTTGCAGTTGACGCTAAAGTGCTTACGGTCCATATTCTACTCATTTGAAAGATCTAAGACCACTAGACGTCAGTATTTATCTATTTATTTAAATAGTATTTAATAATTGGAGAGCATGGTTTGAGTTAGCCTGGTCCTACCAGACTCTGGTCCATATCATTTGTACAGAGAGTCTGGCCAATCTCCATTGACAAGTGTTAACTTCCTTGAAGGCGGGTACTCTGTTGAAGTTTAAAACTATTGGATCTGCCCAGAGCCACTCTGGATCTGCCATAACCAATCGCTAACGTTTGGTCATGCGCATGTGCAACAAGAGGGGAGACCGACAACAACTATCGGCTTATATTTAGCATTATCATCGCTAGCGTTAGCCTTAGCCAACTCCTTCACCACTAACGGAGCGAGCTGGAAAATCAAACTTTTCCCGAACCCCGTGGGGAGGAGGGCCACGACATCATGGCCACCAACAAAACTCAGCAAAGATTGTTCTTGCTCGGGCTTTAACTTCTGGAGATTCAGCAGCGTTGCTGCCACAACGGACCAAATGGCTTCGCTCGCATCTTTCTAGCGCACGTCCTCAACGTCATCGTTCTCAGCCACTCCCTCTGTTCGCTGATTGGACCGCCAAATATTTGGCCGGAGAAAACCCAAGACTATACTGCAAACCCAGACGTAGTACTGAAGGAAAATTAAAATTGAGCGGAAGTACATAATATATATATATATATATATATATATATATATATATATATATATATTTTTTTTTTTTTTTTTTAAATTTTTTTTAATTTAATTTAATTTAATTTTAATAATTTTTTTGCCTGAACCAATACTTAAATCTTTTTAAAAGTATTGGTTCAGACACCGTTTAGGCACCGGCACCGTTTTAAAAGTATCGTTTTAGCACCGGTATCGGAAAAACTCCACGATACCCATACGATCCTGTGGGTCGTATTAGAGGGTTAGGAACAAACGACTCATATCGTCATAATCTGCCACGTAGAAAAAGTTATTGAGAGCTGCAGTTTGTTACGTAGAAAAGGGGAATGTCGGACTCAAATGCAAAGACGGCAGACACACGAGTAAGCTTGAGGATTTACTTTAATGAAAATCCAAACAAACCGAAGGAGTCCTGGATACAGCAGGCAAAAAAAGGGTAGACTACGAACTACCCACAGGCAAAATACAAAAGCAGGAACAGGCAGAATCCCAAAAAACAGGAACAGGTTAAACACAATCCACTGACAGAGGCAAGCGAGATACACGGAACAACAACAATGATCTGACACAGACAAAAGATAACACAGAGACTAAATGCACAAGTAAACAAGGGTAACAAGGGACAGGTGACACAAGGGCTGGGAAACAGGTGAAAGACATCAGACAATCACAAAGGCAGGAAAACCAAAAGACAGGAAGTAAAACAAGACAACACAAAAGAGAACAGAGAGACTACAAAATAAAACAGGAAATGGAAAACCAACTAAAACACAGAAACTTGACGTAGGGACGAGACGTGACACAGTTTTTCAAGTGCTTACTAATTATCTATTGTTTTAGTTGAATTAAAATTTGAAATGTGCTGTAGTTGATACGTATTTATCTCAGAATATGGGGGCGTAAAATGAGGAGCTAGTGATAATACATTTCAAGGAAGACCAATGAAGGAATCCGTCAACGATGCTCTTTACGACTCTGGTTCACTTACTTCCCAGGACTTTTTCCTTATAGACTGATCGATTTGCTCTGTTTCTCGCTGTTATTTTCCTCCACACATGACTCGAGATTAGAGTGGGTTCTAACAGAGCCTATACGGGAAAAGTCCTAGGAAGTAAGTGAATGAAAAGGAGTCCAAGGAAAGGGGTGAAAGGTTGGAAGTGTGATAATGAAGTGATAGAAAATGTAAGATTACGTCAACAATAACTGTCTCTGTCCTGGAATGCCGTCTGTGCGTCTCATCACTTTTCACAGCTTCAACAAAGACAAAACTTTGACCTCCTTTCTTTCTTTCCAAACAGATTTATCGATTTGAACAGCAACGGCCGCTCTACGTCCACAACAATCCGTCTCTGTTCCTCTGCACAATGGCAGCTATTTCATGTGCTATTAGTCTCCTAGGCGTCATCATCTCGGGTGCGGCTCGGGACGTTACGGTAGTCATACATCAGCCACAACAGGCCTCATTAAGTACCTGGCACCTGCTACCTACAGAGACCAATTAGAGCGCTGGGAGTAATGGGATGTAATGTCTCTCTGCCAGGCACCGGCCAATCAGGAGCCACCTTTAATCACTTCAGTCCACTCATTAGCGATGATGAGGATGAGGAGGTTGAGGTGAAAACAGAAGTAACTTTGTTCTTTGTTCTCCCCTGTGGCTGATAATGAACGGGCAAGAAGGAGACATAGGGGAGATTTGGTTTTATAATGTAACTAAATAGAGAATAACGTGGATACAGCAGCTGTCACATTATCTAATTTGGGAGGGATTGTTTATTAAACGTCCACAAATCCAACACATTCTCACTCCCGACGTCCCAACTCCGATATCCAACTTCAGGGCTCGTTCCCGACTTCAGAAATTCTGACTGCCGAGTGCAAATGGAACGCACTAGGCATGATCTTTTTCAGGAAAACATGAATGTATGCATTGTGCCGAAGATTTGAACTATTTTAAGCATACTTACTATACGGGCACTATTTTAACAATCTAAGCGCACGGCGTGAAGCGCACGGCGCAGGTGCGTTTAGGGCGTGTCCAAATCTACTTTTGCTAGTTTGACGGCGGAAAAAAGGTTCCGTGCGCCGGGCGCATGGTTCTAAAGGGTTGTACTTAGTGTCTTCATTAATTCATAGGTGTGTTTTGGGCATAACATGCAATAAACCAATCAGAGATCATCTCCCATTCCCTTTAAAAGCCAGGCGCGTTTGGACCTTGGAGCATTGCTGTTATGATGGAGGATTTGCACCGTAATATTTTTATTTGTAATCTTCTGCATGTGTGTGTGCTGCTGTGAGTCCCTGTGTGTGTAACAAGCATAGTGTGCACGCGCTGTGCACGAGCCTAGGAGCATTTTACTAATGTGCTGTTAAAATAACAATGAAATGCTGCGCTATTGACTTTAGACCAGGTTTTTGTTGGTCAATGGCGCGATCACTTCCCGCTGACTCAAGATAGCAAGATAGCAAGCCAAGAATACACCTGAACACACCTCCATGTAAGACCAGCACGCCCATGGGCGCACAGATGGGCACAGGTGCATTTGCTATTTAAACGACGTGGGCGCTGGACGGGAAATTGACAACTGCGTCGGTCTTAAACTAGCAAAGACACTTGCCCTCAGTGTCAAATGCTCATCATGTGCTGGCCTGAAAGGCAGCTACCAAAAGTTAGAAGCCATCTTCTCTCACAAGGAACTGTCATATTGAAATGTTAAACAATTTAAGCTATTTTGTATATTTGTGTCTGTATTTATTGTTTATTTCATATTAATGTGCAATATGTTTGTTTGTTTGTTTGTTTATAAATGCAAGGCAAATTCCACATAAGTGTAACTTACTTTGGCAATAATGCTTGGTTAGGACCCTGTGGGTATTCCTTTGGCGTCATTTTACAATGTGCAGGTTAAAACCACTTAACCCTTGTGTTGTCTTCCCATCGATCAACTGGGTCAAAATTTAAAATTTAAAATTTTTGGGTAACGTTTTGGTCGTCTTTTCCAACACTTTTGTAACTTTTCCCCAGATGTTTTCAGCACTTTTTCACTTTTATCCAAGTTTTTTTGGCACCTTTTCCGATGTTTTTGACAATTTTTTCAACGTTCTTTTATCTTCTTTCTTTTTTCAAATGCCATACAATTTAATACAACACCAAAATTCAATGAAAGTAGTAAACTGATAATTTACTTTACTAATGGTATGGAACCATCCACGTTGTTTTTTTTTTTTTACAATTTGGTTGAAAGAAACCCAATTTCCGATATAGAAACTTTTTGAAAATGGATAAAATTTGACCCGAGGACAACAGGAGGGTTAATTAGGCTGTTATGACCAGCTCACAGGCCACAACAAAATAGGAAGATGCACAGTCAACTTAACAATAATAAAGTAACATTTATTAAATAAGAATGCAAACAGGGCAGCGATGAGGTGTGGTTGTCATTATCAGTGATGTATGAGAGTGTATGGATGCAATGAAGAATGTAAGGTGCATGTTGTCAGTAGCTAAGGAAATAACTAAACAGAATTAACTCATGATGGTGCTCGGTCAAAGGAATGCTGAACCCTGGTCTTGGGGCAGGCGGGGTTAAATAGCCTGAGTTCGGTCATCTCGTTATCACCTCAGCCACAAACCTGCAAGTTCACAAGACAGACCACAGTATGCATGCACAACAACAAGCTCAGGGCCGTCACAGGGTTAGGAAGATGTGTGTTTGAATGACACACGGGACACCAACCCCCGGTCTCCTGGGTGAGAGTCCTGTGTTGTTTGATCCATCCCCCACCCCAACCTGCTTCCTTACCCGTATTTTCGGTCTTTAAAGGGTAACTACTGTTTTTTTTTTTTTCTATTTTCCTATGTTTTTGTGTGTAATTGACTGATGGGAACAACAATCTTTGACATTGGTCCAGTATTAAGAGAGATCACTGCAGTCGGCAGCGGAGAAACAAGCTACAATGTAAGTTAATAGGGCAATTGTCCAGCTTGTATTTACCTTTACAAAAGTGCTTGTTTTGCTGCTGACAGGCTCAGATTAATATTCTTAGTGTCTGACAATATTATGGAAAGGATTATAAAGGAGGTTGACCTTTCTGTGACAGAGTAAGATCCTTTTTTTAAATCTAAAAACATCCGCGAAATTGCATTTGCTTAACCCACCAGACTCCATGTAAATAAACAGTAATTTTAGCATCGTAAAATACACTTCATTCAAAGTCGACAGAAACAAAATAAAACTATGAAAAGCCGTTTAGGGCCATTTTTTCACTTTTCCAACCATCACAACTCTAGTTCTGGTTGAAATAAATACATAGTTTACTGATTTACATGTGAAAATATGTTGGCTCTTTACACGCTAAAAGTATTCTTTTTTTAAATGGAGTCTTGTGGGTTTAGCGCTAGCGACTTCAGAGCTGTTTCTGGTTAAACAGAAAGGTCTCAAAGAGGTTTTAAAAAGGCCTATCTCTGTAGGGATCCTTTCCATAATGTTGTCAGACACTTAGAATATTAATCTGACCCTTTTAGTGACAAAAACAGCACTTTTAGTGGATGCTAACTGACGCTGAACATTTGCCCCATAGGGTTACATTGCAGCGCGGCCTGTGGCTGCCAGTTACAGCGTTTACTCTTGATACTGGACCAATTTCAAAGATTGTTGTTCCTATCAGTCATTTACACACAAAAACATAGGACAATAGGATCCAGGTTAGTTGCCCTGTAATGACAGCTACTTTGTCACTCTTCATACTACGTCATCTTACAGCGCCACAGTTGAGCAGCTGCTTTGATCAGTGAAAAAAAAAATGGCAGCAGTAAGGGAAGTGATTAGCATACAAGAGAGAATTTTAAATGTTTTCTCATTTGCTTAAAGTTTTTGTGGTGCAGCCTCTAGTGGCCATTAGGAAAACTGCAGCACGTAACCACCAAAACCAATTTTACCTTTCTGTAAATGTACAGGTTAAACATATGAGATTAACATGTTAATCAGTGAGCTTTAGAGCTGCCGGTAGGTGTAATTTCTAACTTTGGACAGAACCAGACTAGCTGTTTCCTTCGCTTACAGTCTTTATGCTAAGCTAGGCTAACCACGTCTAAACAGACGTGACTAGACAGAAAAAAAATTAAAAATCAACAAGTGCGTTTCCAAAATGCTTTAACAGGGGTTTTATTGTTGGAAGAAAGAGAGGCAGTAGAAATTCTGGTCTCATGTCCAATTTGTACAAATCGTTTTATTGTTTTCAACCCATCATCCTGCAGGTTGAGACAGTGCAGAAGATGTGGCCTCTTTGAAAACATCCAATTCAGAGCATTTTATATCTGAAAAACGCTGTTATTGTTCATCTGATTTGACCTCTTTTCTAGGAGCTGTTCGTTATTTCATCCCCCCTGCAGACTTAACAAAGGACATCATTAAGGATTTTACCTGGATTGCCCTCATCAGAGAATTGTCCCACAGAGCCCAGGTGTGTGTGTGTGTGTGTGTGTGTGTGTGTGTGTTAAAGGTGAGACCACAGCCCCACAATCAGTACTCGACAAAGACCTTCCTCTTGGCTCTGTGAACAAAGACACTTCTGTTCAACAAAGGGCAGACAGGAAGGGGTTAAAAGCTCCAGATGTGTGTGTGTGTGTGTGTGTGTGTGAGAGAGAGAGAGAGAGAGAGAGAGAAGTGTGTGGGCACCCTGGGTCTCCATCAGTGTCTGCCTGATTGATTGGGACGTCAGCCAAGATAAAAGATCCCGTCCTCACAGCGCGGCCATGCAACGCCCCGGGGAGAGAGAGGCACACACACACACACACACACACACACACACACACACACAAACCCACACACGCTGACACACACAGAGGCATGCACTTGGATACCTGTACTGAATACAGATCTGCCTCCCGCTCTCCTGGCTGTGTTTACCTTCCTGGGGCCGGTGCTGTCGGTGCATGACTAAATATTCAAGACACAGATATTCATGTACATTCCTTCCATCAGAATTAACAAAAAAACATTTTGACATCATGAGGCATTTTATAAATTCTTATTTCATGTAAACACACAAGATTACATGTTAAATTCACATATAACCACATGTGGTATGGACATTTTGCATGTAAGATATCGCGTGAAAAAAATCAACATTTCAAGCACAATTCATGTGTAATAAATTACAAACATGCACATGTGGTTTATCATATGTAATAAAGCATTTAACAAGAGATTAATGTATATATGGGCACCTGTGGTTTTCGGACATTTCACACATGAAGCATCCTATTTCACATGTGAGAATATAAATGACCTGGTCTACAAAATTGACTGTAACTAGCTTAGGTAATTCTGGACCGATTTTCATAAAATTTGGTTTGCTATGAACGTAGAAAAATTGGACATGATACTGGTTACTTGTTGGACTATCAACATATATATAAAAAATCTTTCTATGTGCAATAGTTGCGTTTGACGAAACGTGACGACCATAGACTGTACTGTATATAAAAGAGGTGACTGCTAATTTTGGTCGAAAAGTGGCATGCATTAGCTAGCTACGTTACCTTTCAAGATGAAATTACCGGCTAAAGGAGTAATCCTCCTTCTCTCACATCACGTTTGGTTTGTCCAAGTGGTGCAGCCATAGCTAGCTGTCAAAGATGGCGGCCATTGTGCACATGTGCGACTCAACATTGTGTCTTGACAGACGCCGCTGCTAGGCGAATATGCATTTCCTAGGATGGCGAAGGAATGTCTCGCCCCACTGTGCCTCTTACTGGCTAGTATTCGTTGCCTTAGTTGGTTGGATTTGTTAGCTTTAGGCATGATCACTGAGATTGGTTAGGGTCAGGGTAAGAAGACTAGGGTATGCCAATCCTAGGAGACACAAATTCAGCACTGGTAAACAGGGAATGATGTAACCATAGGCGGAAATCGCGGGGAGGTCGGATAAAGTGATTCTACTCTCTAATAAAGATGATGCTAAGTCATTAATAAATTTGTCATGACAAAAAATTATGTTTTTTTCCACAAGTCTGCTATATTAGCAGTTATAACGTTACTTAGCATGTTTGGTAGCTTGACGGACAGTTAGTTAGCTAGCTTACTAATTACACCTACCGTGTTTACACACTGGTTATAGAAAATGAGCCGAACACATTCATCTGGCGAGAGCGTTATGCTTTTCTACGCTGTGACAAGAGTGTGTGAATGAAACATTAAGCAGTTACATTTTACTAATTTAGTGGTTGGTTGGCTGGCTAGTTAGCTAGCTTGCTTGCTAGGAGGCTCAGTTCTCAGTTCAGCGTCATCTGTATTAGAGAAAAGAATCACTTTATCTGATGATTAAAGGACAATTCCGGCGCAAAATGAACCTAGGGCTTAATAACACATGGGTACCGAGTCGACTGTTCTCTGAGAAATGTTTTCTTGCTAATCTAATGTGACCAGTTTTAGCGCGAACCGCTAATTAGCTTATAATGCTAGTAGTCAGGGCATGGATGAAGTAAAAAGAAATCTCTATTTCTATACCACTAACAAGGCTCAAAATAGCACCACACTTCCACAGTAGCATAATGAGGGTGCCTACCGAAGCATTGAGAAGTGTACAGACAGTTTATTAAAAAGATGTTTATAAAGACAGTAACGTTCGCATATACAGGCAGGCACCATCTTGGGAAAACAGTCATGACCAGTCGAACCACGAACGCCGTGCTTGAGCTATGTTACTGGTTGCACGGCGTTCGTGGTTCGACTGGTCATGACTGTTTTCCCAAGATGGTGCCTGCCTGTCCTTTAAAGTGAATAAAATAGCTCTGCCAGTCTACTTACTTGAGTTCCACAACTACACATATCCTCTACAAATACAATTTTGGCTGTATTATTTGTGTCCCCTTCAAAAATTGCTCTTAAGAAATTTGAGTTTTTCTGTCCAGTGCGTTGTAGTTCCTAATGCACAAAGACTATCACCTTTGTAAATCAGTATGTTGTTTTCTTCTGAATTGGCCCAATTCACGGCAATGTCTCTTCAAAGTCCGGATGCTTTTCATAATATTGTGATTCTAGGCTAAAAACACGAGTATCCCTTATTTATGAATCTGATTGCAAAGTATAATTTCATCATCCACTGCAGCATCCAGTTTTTCTCATAAATATGCGACTTTAATCTCAATGAATTTAAACTTTTTTTAACCTAAAATGGCCCTAATATGCCGTCATAACTTCAACGTCAACGTCAACTTGTTTGTTTATGACTGCAATGACAAATTAATGTTTCATGATTAGATATATCTGTCAGTAGATCCCCATGTCAGTCAGTGTGCATAACATGCTCATTCTTACAGCATGTCCTGATGATTTTTATACCAGTTTTGGAGTAGAAACATAATTAGTGTTTGGACATAAGGTGACCCCAGGTCTGGCTCATCCAAATCTGATCCATATCTGATTGATCTTCTCACTCACTCATCTTTTAAAGAGAGCCATATTGGATTCCATGTTTTTTACCCTGCAGGAGTACAAGCACATCAATAAACCGTAGAAGCGAGTGAAACGTGACTTGTGTCACTTTTAGGAGGCAGTGTAAACACAGACTCTGATCAGTTCAGTGTGTGACCTGCAGGGGCTGCTGCTGCTGCAGCACATTTCCTTTTGTTTTGTCTCTCATTTTTTTCCTCATTCATTTTTTGTAAAAGTCCAGACATCTCATTCTGCTTTTCAGAAGCCACTCTATCATTCTCTCTATCTCGCTCCGTGTCCTTTCGGAGCAGTAGACTTGCACCAGACCCTGACCATCGTGTCTCCTTCTCTCTCTCTCTCTCTCTCTCTCTCTCTCTCTCTTCCTCCTCTCCCCTCCCGGCCTTTCTGACTTCTGTTCATTCCTCCATTCATTTTTAACCCCCTCCCTCCCTCCCTCCCTCGCTCCCCTCTGATCATGCAGTGGAGAAGCTGTTTGATGTGTCTGACATCTCTATCAGAGAGCAGCGAGCAGTTCGTCTGCAGGGAGATACAGCCTGAAACACACACACACACACACACACACACACACACACACACACACACACACACACACACACATACTGTATATATATATATATATATATATATATACGAGGAACTTTCAGACATATTTAAGTGCCTACATAACATAAGAATATCCCAGAATTCACAGAGCCTACAGAGTCCAGAAGCTAGCTCCTGGTGGATACAAAGATATCATCCTGTGTTAACTCACAGTAAAGTGTTAAAGAGGTGTATTGGTTTTGTGGAGAATGAAATGCTTTATATACACAGAAACAGAAATTTATGTTACGTTACTCATGTATGTAATATTTCAAGTTTCAAGTACTTTAGTATAAGAGCGCCAAGTTTCCGCATTAGGAGGCAGGACTTCCACCCAGGAGACCACGATTTGAGTCCTGTTTAAAAATTAAAGTAACTCAGAGTTTTAGAGCAAACAAAGCTATGTCACGTTCAGCGTTACATGCGTAACCTGAAGTTAAGTAACGTCCCCAAACCACAATCTTATTCTAGACCTAACCTAAAGTATTTTTTTAAGCCTAAACATTACCAAACTGTGACCGCAAAAAAACATTAATGACGTGTTTGAAATCGTGACAAGTTCTCTGGTATGTATATATATCGTTGTATGATTTAGAGGACTTGTAGGAAAGTGTGCTCCATTATCCCAATGTGTTTGATTCATTGTGTATCACCCTCTCTATGACAGCAGTCTTTTCACATCACCTTTAAGAGTGGCCATTTGGAAGGGGTACAAACGCTTTGGGCTTTTTAGGTGAGGACTGACGACACTTCAACACTTAGGCGTACCTATAAAAAAAACAGCCCTTTGTCAGGATCGGTTTCCTCAAAAAGATATGTTTAAGCACACACACACACACACACACACACACACACACACACACACACACACACACACACACACACACACACACCTAGCATGCACTTAGTCTTGTAAACTCTCACAAAGCTACACACACACTCCAGAAGTTACAAAGGATGGCAATACAGCTTATTTTAGGGCTTATATGATTTCACTTTGTCCATGCTCCATATAAGGGTGCTTAATTCAGATTTTTCACAGAAGTGTCTTACACGTTTGCACATTTTAAAAGTGATGGATCACGCTGGGAACTAGCCTGATGTTACTCCGAGGGCCAGGTCTAATGCGGACTGATTTTGTGAGATGTTTTGTGCTTGGCTAACAGTTTTGTCGTTTATGGACTTCCGTACATTTTACAGTTTACCCCAACAAACATTTTACTGCTATGGTTTACAAGCACTCTACCACTACTACAGTGTGTGTGCGTGTGTGTGTGTGTGTGTGTGTGTGTGTGTGTTGTTTTTGTGCTTCAAACACTTCATTTCCTGCATTCATGAATTTCTATGTGCAACAATTTGTGCCTTTTCGGCATCAATTTTATGGTGCAAATGTGTTTATGTAAAAGTAAAGTATTATTATTAATAATTATTCTCCTGTATTGTTCAAAACTAATCTATTAGAGAATAAGACCTTGTTAAAGGTATAAGCTCCAAGTTTATATCTACATAAAATCACAAGAAATCACATCTTTGTTTTTCCTACTGTTGTGTTGTGTAAAGGCAGCTTCATTTCACAGAGAAAGATAAATATTGGGCGGAAACATATCTCCTGCATTCCATCTACGCTTATACTTTCAATGTTTCTTCTCCTAACTTTTGTCCTCCCTGAACACTTCTGTTTGTGTTTTCCTTCTTCTGTCAGTTTGACATCTTCTTTTTTTCTTCCTCTGTTGTTTCCTCCGTCCTGCTCTGGCTCTAAATCCGTCTCCGGAGATAAACAGAGAGGCACACATCGAGATCACAACGGCAGATCAGCATCTTTGTTCTGTGTTTCTCTCCCCCCCGTCTCAGATGTGTTTTTCTCTTCGGTGCAGCTGAGCTGGCAGTCCGATCATTACCTCCACGCTCGCCGCTGCTCTCTAACCGTAACACTAATAGTGTTGTGGCGACGAACTCTCGCCCGCTGTGCTTCATCAATGTCACTCACTGAGCCGGAGAACAAGTACATATTCAATTACCAGCAGGGGTTTGGTGGCGTTGTGAGCATTAAAATGTAGATGACCCAATTAAGCCATAGGAGGGCACTGTTTGATTAGATTAAGAGACACACGGAGCTTTATAAAATATGATGCTTTTCAAAAATAATTACAAAAAAAGGTGCATTTACAAACTGCTGTGCAGCACTCAAGCAGGTTATTTTTATATATATATATTTTGTTAGCTTCATACCCTTAATTAGTCCATCTTTGGAAATATATTCCTTTTTACTCAATTATCCAATTGTGGGCTGCAGTAACTAAAAAGGGTGTGCAGAGATTCAGGATCATTATGGAGGGAATTCAATTATATCCTGGAACAAAATGTGTGTGTTGACATAAGGAACTGCAGGCTGTAAATTCATAAAGGCCAAAAGTATGTAGACATCCACGTACAGTACACACGCTTTTGTTTGGTCTGGAGCAGTTTCTCCTGGTTCGAGGCCTTTACAGTAGCTCAGATGAAATCTTTCTTTTATTTTGTATTCTTACTTCACCTTTACTTTTACAGGCAAGTCATCAAGAACAAGTTCTTATTTTACAATGGCGGCCTGATGAGGGACAAAAGCCCCTTAGGGGAGGGGAAGGAGGGCTAGCAGATCAAATACATTAGGGCATACTGTACATACAGTTTAAAATAGCATAAAATACAACGTAAAACGAGAAGACTGCACAAGTATATGGGTGAATAAGAAAGGGATAACCCTCACAAATGTGTAGCTGGGAAATTATGATGTAAATGTAATGAAAACGCGTGCATGCTAGAAATAGGACTGGCGCCTATTTTTCACGCGACACGCAAGTGCGTTGGAAGCATTCATTTTGACACAAATACATTTAATAAATGACATTTTGATGTTTGAGAGTCTCTAGGTTTTGACATAAATGCAGATATAAATGTAATTTAAAAAACTAATATTAAATAATTATCGATTTTCAAATATTGCACCTGTCAATAGAGAACGAAATTCTGTAGGAACTGAAATAAAAAAAAAAAAAAAAAAAAAATATATATATATCGTGCAAACAAATGTACAAACACAAAAACATTGACAAAAAATAAAGAATAATGAAGAACACGCTATTATTTCATTTTATCAATGGGAAACATACATGTGTACAGTCAAGGCTAGCAGCAGCAGCACCGCATCAGACACGTTTCTGGTGTGCAAAGACATAGAAAACGCCACGCAGCCGCCACGCAACAGAAACGCCACGCTCACACCACGCAGCCAGTGTGCAGGAGGCCCAAGAGTTGGCGGCAGATTGAAAAGACGCTGGAGCCAGAGGGCGAGTTGGTTTTGGAGATGCTTAAATCTTAATGCTTCATCGCACAGTGCTATTTTAAACGGGTGAATGGGTCAAACAAACACAGCAGACTGTTGGTGTCCTGTGTCACACCAACATCAACGCTGAAATATTAATGTTCACTACTTCACTTCAAATTACGTAACAAACTGAGGCCTACTTATTTTCACCCCAAACCATGATCTTTTCCTAAACCTAACCAAGTATTTTTGTTTGACTTCCCAACATTAACCATGTGTTTAAAACTGAGAATGAGGCGTTAAATGACACGCGATGAGCTTAAAATATGGCAACATGACAATGTCCTTAAAAGTGGCATTTTTTATTTTTGTATTTATTTATTTTGATTTGTCGTGTGTGTGTGTATGTGTTTGTGGGACCTGCCTTGAATGAGGACCAGCAATGTGCGGGGTGGGCGGGTAAATAGGGGCGGGGGTTGGAGAGGTGGGCGGATGGTAGGGTGGGTTGGGGGAAGGGAGTTGGGTTGGTAGGGGTGGGTCGGTATAATCAATAATAAGTATTGAGGGAAGCATAGTATGTAAAAGTGAGTTTTTTTTTTTCATTTTTGTTGTTTCACCCTTATTTGATGTACTTCCTGGTACCTAATCATGATGACCCACAGAAATTAATATAAAAAAAATGTAACATCAGTGTTGGACTAACTGATGCGCTTGTGTCTGAATGGTTGAACATCTGGAGGAAACTGACTGTTACCAGAAAAGTGGAGGGTGTTAGAGCAGCACATTAATGAACATGTGAACATCATATATGGTTGTAATGTTTGGATGTCCACATACATGTTCATTCATGTTGATTTTTTAAATCCTTCCTTCTTTTCTTTTTATTCTCAGTTTCTTACTTTTCTTCTCCTTAATGTGTTGCCACCTGTTCGTGCGTATGCTGAAAACAGCAAATTCATTGTGTATTTACTTGTATATATTTTCATTATTTATTTTAGTTTTTAGTATTTTTATGGGGGATTCAGTTGCCGTTGGAGTAGTTAGGCTTGGGAGTGCTGTGTGTATGTGTGAATGTATTTTGTGTTTTATTTTTATTTGTAATTGTCTTAACCCTTGTGTTGTCTTCGGGTCAAATTTGACCCGTTTTTCAAAATGTCTAT